>NC_142932.1:39062090-39109590 GCF_046866305.1 Octopus bimaculoides
AAGGTGATGGGATGTGTTCATTCTTTCATTTGTTTTGCAATAATTGAAGATAGAGTAAGGCCTCTTAATGAAGCTAAATATGTTGCACTGAATTTATTTTTAATGAGCCTGAATTGTGTAAGGAGTGTATGACTCGTTGCTCCAGCCATGATTATTAATCACAAAACTATAAAAATCTCTTCTAGTGTGTCTCTGGCTCGTGAATTTCTTAATTCAAAAGCCGTCAACGGATACTTGGGCATTAATCACACGACGTTTGCTTAATGTAAAATAGTAGACAAGCACTTTTCTTGGTTTAATATGCTAACATTCTATTGAGGCAATGATCTCGCAGAGTAGGTAGCACGCCGGTAAAAATGTTTACCGGTATATCGTCTATTTTCGCGTTCTGAGATCAAACTCCACCGAGATCGAATTGCCTTTCAATCTTTGGAATCGATAAAATATGTACCAGTAGAAAGATGGCGTCAATATAAACGATGTATGCTCTCTCCTGAAATTTCAGATATTTTACAAATTTGAAATCAATTTGCTAACAGCCTAGCATGAATTCCCACTTCGTGATATTTTTGGACACATTAACATTTCTGTGAGATATCGCGAGCAGATTGTGTAAGTATCTTTGTATAAGTATTATAGGTCTATAATACTTATAAAAAGATTCTGTACGAACCGAACAAGAGATTCTGCAAAAAAGTATACCAAACATATAAGTAAATATTCCAGAACATTCCTCTCATTTTTTTTTTCTGTCTCTGCTTGCCCATGTTTCCGTGGTTGACTGTGACACGTTTAAATGATATATTAAGAAAAGAATAATTATACACAGACGGAATATATTTTAAACAATTAATCATCGCTTATTTTTTGGTTGTTTCCATAAGGCTAACAAACTTGTTGCATAGATATGCGCAGGCATAGCTGTGTTGTGAAGATATTCTCTTTGCACCCACATGGTAGCGAATTTCGATACACTGTAAGGCATCACAATCTCGTATCTTTTATTACACATGTGTGTAAGTTTGGTAGGTGGAAACTGCGCGTGTCTCTGTCTATATATGGGTCCAACTCACCGCTTGAGATCTATCGGTTCGGAAAAGGAATTGATACAGTAACTTCCAGAATATGTCGATTTCTTTGGTACCTCACCATAACTGCAGTCGAATGAATAAAACGACAAAGAGATACAAATCATAAGGTACACGACTTCATTTCGCAGGACTGTGATTCCGATAAAACTGATAGCAGATAGATTAACACATGACACAACGTTGGAAATGGAAAGGAAAAAAACCAATCGAAGCTAATATGTATTTAAGACACAAAGAGAAGATAATTAAATTAGAATAGTTTTACTAATAATAATGAGTAAGTAAAGTGGTCTATGTAATTTGAGGTAACTAAATTATAGTTCAGGAATTATATATTTCTTGAAAATTTCTTAAAAGTGAAATAAATGATTGCCATAAAAGTTATCATAGCAACATTTATGCCAATAAGAGGCGACAGAATATTTGAAATGGAAAGATATCCCTTGTCAAATATTATTGGATTAACGTGAAAGTTAAGTTTTAAAATATCTCAGAATATCCCATATTTATGTCAAACACGATAATGTAATGCATTTAATTAAATTAAATGAGAATGTAAGAAACCCGAGTAGACTACAGGGTTTGGCATTAAAAGATTTCGCGCACACACACACATATATATATATATATATATATGTAACCACATATTAATACTTCGCATGCACCAAGTCCTCGCGTTGTTCTTTTTTTCTTGTCTTTTATCTCCGATTTTTTAATTATATATATTCTTATTCTCTCCATATTCCCGAGCTTTAAACTAAAACACCGGCTTGTTGTTCCTACACCTGTCTTCGTCTTTTGTTTTTCTGTAAATCTGCTATATATATATATATATATATATATATATATATATATATATACACCAATCTCTCGATCTGCAACTTCCGAAAATAATGGCCGATTTCAGAAACATTTTTATTGTTAAATCTGGAAGAATTAACAATAAAAATGTTTTTAATTAGTGAAAGTACGAACATATATGCATTTCATCCATCGATCAACGTGATTATTTATACCTCGTTGATAAAAACTTATTAGCATTGATGCCAAAAAAATATTTGGATGCTGAGTCAACCTCTGGTTTCGACCTGAAAGCTTTATAACTTAAAAACGTGTTTAAACACTTACAAAAATTGTTGTCAGTGGGTGAAAGATCAGACGAATATGGAGGATGTGCTAAATTTTCGTATCCCAAGTCTGTGAGTTTCTGCAGCGTCATTCTTGCAACATGTGGTTTTGCATTATCATGGAGCAGACTGAACCACGCCGATTCACCGATGCAGGTCACATTATTTGCAAGTGAGAATGCGTTTCAGTGATTTGATTGCAGTGAACGTCTGCTGTAATTCTCTGAGTGGTTTTCACAAAGCTGTAGCAGACAACACTAGTTGCAAACCACCAGACAGTCACCATAATCTTTTGCTGATGCAACTTTGGCTTTGGGAAATGTTTGGCGGAGTCATCACGATCAAGCCATTGACCTGATCGTTTACGGCTATCATAAAGGATCCACGTTTCGTCGCATGTGACTCTTCGTTAAAGGAAAATATCATTATTGTTTCGCAGAAAGAGCATCGAGTACACTTCAAATCGCCGAACATTTTGATTTTCATTGGGCTCACGTGGAACCATTTATCGACCTTTTTCACCTCAAAATCTGTAGAGTGCGTTAGATCGTTGCAATACCGACACCAAATTCTTGAGACATTTCTCTGACACTTTTACACTGGTTTGTTCAAAGACTGTTTTCAATTGTTCATTGTAAAGATTGCATAACCGTCGTCTACCTTCTTCACATTCAAGGCTCTGATAACCAATACGTAATTTCTGAAACCACCTTCATACTGTGCGATCACTTTTGGATCCCTCTCCCCATCACCTGTGAACCCCTCTGTTGATATTAGTAGCAGTTTGGGAGGCATTATGCCAAATCTTGAACTCATGCAAAATAAGTAAGCGAAGGTCCTTTCTTGTCATGTTCATAATTAAGGGCTACTATTGTCCTTTGTCTGAAATAAGTAGAAAATATCAATTATCAGTTACTAAGTAGGTTGAAATTCACCTAAAATATAATTAAAATACTATAATAAAATTACGCTTCAAAACTCAACACTTAGAGCGACCATTATTTTCGGAAATACCTAATAGTTTGATAAATGAAAATGCACGAAAATCTCGACCTTTGAATCACTCAGTTGCTTCAGCTAAATATTAATAAAACTATAAAAATACTTATGTTTTCAGTTCTATATTTCCTGTCTTCATTACGAAACACGCACACAAACACACACACAAACATAACCACAAATATACACCCCCATACACACAAAAACACACACGCACATATATACGGTGTGAGGGTATATTCCCGCATTCGTGAGATGTTAGAATTATTCTGTGAATGTTATGCTGTCCAATATTTAAAAAGAGAAAAAGGGAAAATATTTTCATAAATGCTTCCATTGAATACATGAAACTGCGTTGGCGAGTATTTATCGGCTATGATGTTTTTGTTTTATTTTTGTGTATTCTGCAAAATGACATATATTCTGTTCCTCAATCATCCATCTAACATAAATAATTCACACCTGTTTTGGGGATTTTCACCGTGAAATAAAGTCTGTTTTTATTTAAAGGTTAAATATATAATAGAATTTGGTTATACAGTGCTAAGGAATATTCTCGAAAAAAAAAAAAATTATGATATCTATATATACTGTTGATATGTTTACTAAAAGTTTTGCTAGATATATAACACGGTGCGATTTAATAGCTGAAGAGTTGTGTTTAAGTAAATGTTAGATGAAACGCTGCAAACATTGACACAAATACCTGCCGATATAACTCAGTTGGTTAAATAAACAAAGGAAAATATACAGGTCGGTGTATGGCACCTACTGATGGATCAATTACTGGCCAAGGAATTGAGCCTAAATCGTCTGAAACACAACCCCGGCCCGTGCAAAATGGTGATGTTCCATCGCCAACGGAACCTATAAATGCGAAGCCACCAGAAGATAAAAAGAGGAAATCATATGGTAAGAAAGAAAGGCACGACACAGTCGATCGCATGCTACAACCAAGTGTGCCATATTGTCTATTCTGTCAAGTCTTCTATCCCAGAAATTGTTTTCAAAGTCATCAACGGCATCACCATAAAAGAAGCGTTCAAGAAAGAAGATACTACATTTGCAGAGAAGAGATGAAGCCAAACACAACGACGACGAATTCTGAACTATAATTCCGATATAAAAGGGCTGATTAAGCATCCAATATAAATGCCTTCTCAGTGCTGTTCATCTGCAACATCTGGAAGCTGATTTTCTGATATACGACAAGCGTGTTTAAGTTTTCTACCAATTCCGTTCGCAAGGCATTATTGCTTGAGGCTTTAGTAGAAAATACCGAATGTGTGACGTAATGAAACTGAACCCAGAACCAGTGGTTTGGGAAGTAAGCTTCTTACCTACCCACGCAATTTCCGGTTAGAAAAACGTCTTCACCAGGACGCAATTGCACTGGATGCATGTAAGAGTAGCTGAGACAAAGTATTCATCCATTAAAATGCTGCTATTTCATCGACATCAGAAGCAGAGTCAACCTGTACAGCTTCGAAATCACTTTTCTGCCAAACTCGTATAAAGCAGCAGCACCGTCAACAAACGTAGCAGTGATACCAGAAGCAGCATCGATAGGAAACACGCAAATCAATATCGATTTTCTTGTGACGAGTTTCTATGTATGGATAATAATGGCGAGGATCACTTCCAGCCAAAGGACATTGAATCGAAAAGTACTTGGGATCCACACAAATATACTGCGTAGAGATTTTTGGTGAAAATGCCAGATTTTGAAGTAATTGTAGAATTATTTTGAAATAACTACTGTTACGACGATGAAGGTTTCAGTTTATGACATCAAAGGAGGGGACTGCAGGTGAGATTTACGTGAAACTGGCTGAACACTCAATAGAGATGCGTACACTTCATATTGCTCTCAGGGAGATTTTAACATAAAACAACCTGCGACAATGCTAGTCCATTGATTTACAGGTACAGTTCATCTTTACCAGCTGTCTCTACTGGAATCACGTGAAATAAATTATATTTCTAATGGAGACAATGCACTACTGTCAATTAAACTGACGAAGTTATGGTCAGGAACCGAGCAGCATAGCCATTAAACTACGCCCCTTCATGAAATAACTAAGAGTAGTGAAAGACAGTACTCGTCAAAGAGCTCCCGCATTCCATTCCACTAAATTTTGGGATCATTAATACGCAGTCGTAGAATAGGAGAAAACTTGTCGAAGTTGTTGTGCCAAATGATCGAAACCTCTGTCACACACTTCCAAAGAATACATCTATAGAAGACAGCTATACCTGTACCAATATTTCTTCTCTACGTCACATATCTTAGACTAGATTTAATAGTAATATACTTATCATTACTACTTCTTTAGAATTACAGTTATCATGATATCTAAAAGAATGTCAGAAGATAATGATAATGATAATTATGATGCTGATAATAATAATGTCTGGCGACAGTAATAAAGAAGATAACCAGGAGTAAGCAGGCTTCATTATATTACCTTATCACTGATATTGTTTACTTAATTCAGTGAAATAATCCGGCAGCTTATCAAAACCAGATAATTCCATTCAATTTTGTCTCTCCATTTTATTCTCATTAAAGTTGCGTATTCTTCTTTCTCATATCTATGAAATGTTTCATTTCGCTGTCTGTCAAGCAACCTGATTTTACTAACTTTTCATAGAAATTCTCATTTAGATCTTCAATTTCTCCCACTCCTCTCTATCTATCTATCTATCTATCTATCTATCTATCTATCTATCTATCTATCTATCTATCTATCTATCTATCTATCTATCTACCTATCTACCTATCTATCTATCTATCTCTCACGAAAGAAGGTGACACTGTACAAATACACATACCAAAAGAAATCATCGAAAACACAAACAAGAAGCACATATCATACAGACTTATCAACCAGAAAACCAAGCGACCGGAGAATTTCTCCACCCAAAAAATTGAGATTTGTCTCAAACTCATATGGCCCTTTCAAACTCATGTTACTTGGGGACGCAAATTTGCCACGGTCCTAGTACGCTTTAAGAGCGAAGAGTTAGCGAAGGAATTTTCGACGCTCTCTCTCCACACAGATGACTTGGTGATGATACCGAGTTATCCTGTACAGAGAGTGACGAAGGTGACAGTAAAGAATGTCCATTCACAAGTCGAAACACAGTGGATAGTAGGTTCTATATGCCTCGAAATGGAGGAGGCAAATATATTAGAAATTGCTACTGCAGAGGAGAAAAACTGGGAAGGAGGAAAAAAAATCGAAGTCCTCCTCCACATCACTGAAGAGGAGTGCCAAAAGATCCCCACACACATCCCAACTGGCAAAGGACCACAAGTTATATGTAGTGGTGGAGGGAAGGCGGCCACATTGTTATGTATGCAGCAGCGAGGCACACCTGAAGGACAGTTGCCCAACCGCCGCCAACCCAAAAAAGCAAGAAGGGCAACCATCAAAACCCAGGAAAAAAACCCTACTACCAACACTACCATCAACAATCAAAACGAGAGAAATACAAGCAACAACAGCAACTGAGAAGACAACAGCATCTGCAAAAACAACAAGTGGGGAAGCGGGAGAAAAGAAAGACAATTCCAAGACTGTTTCCCCCTCCCCCACATCACACACACACACCTCACACAAATAACAAGACACCATCACCAACAAAAATAGCAACACAACCACTCACACAAGCACACACAGACGCTCACAATTTGCCTCTACCTCCTTCCGATTCCTCAGAACCTTCGTCGGAAGATGAAAGTAATGAGGAATGGCAAATAGCCCAGAAAGGAAGGAGGAAGAGGAGCAAGAAAAGAAAAGCAAACACAAACAAAGCAGTGAGATACACAACTCCCGAAAACACTCCAGACACCAACACAAGCACACACAACTACAACACAAGTAATAAAACCCCAAAAGCAAGTACACACACAATGCTCACTGCCATCAACACAAAAAACTCAGAGTTGATGGAATACATCAGCCCAAAAACAAACATAACAAACGAAGACATAAAAACCAGCAACCACCCGTACACAACACCGCCAGAACACATCAAAATACTACACATAACACCAACCCTGCACCACACACTAACAGCTATTTTTCCCAAGGCAGTTGGCAAATGCCAAAAATACCTGGCGAAAAAACTATACAGTGATCTCCTCGAAGAAAACCCGAAGGAGGAGACACAAAAACTTTCAAACGGTAAGTGACTCTCTTTAAAACTTTAACACTCAAATCAAAATTATGCTCAAGATTGGTTGTGTAAATGCGCGTGGCTTGGGGTCCCCTTGGAAACAAGGGTACCTCCTAAACGACATAAAGTCACACAAACTAGAAATCATAGCCATAAGCGAGACCAGACTCCATGATCCGCGGGCCCTAACGGCCATGTTTGGCAGACAGTTTAACATTTATTTTTCTCCCTGTCTGCCGAGAATAGGTGGTAGTAGCACGGCGGTACTCTTTCGCAAGAGTCTGGATCCCGAAGTAAAGACAGTATTCATAGACCCGGAGGGTAGATTTGTTGTTCTGGATGTCGATGACAGCGATGGGTGTGCTTTTCGAGTCATATAAGTATACGCACCAACTTTAACAGGTAGGCCGGATTTCTTTCGACGTCTAGAAGAATTCCTAAGAACGTCTCGTCCTTTACTTTTAGTGTGGGATTGGAATGCTACCTTGGACACACATCTAGACTATGTGGGCAGAGATAGGAATAGACGGGGATGCAAATGCCTCAAAGACCTGCTCAGATGCTTTCAACTGTCTGACAGGTACCGACTCGACTACCCGAATGCGCCAATGTGGACATGGACAACCCGCTTTGGGTCGTCCAGATAGTATCTAGATGGAGTACTGTGTAGGAGAGTAGATAGAGATAGCATAGGGTGTCCACAATTTCACATAGTCAGCTACACGGATCACAAACTTGTGACGTGTACGCTAGACTTAGATAAGACACATAGGCAGGGCCCCCGTTACTGGAAACTAAACGTGTCTTTCCCGTCGAGACAGGTTTTCAGAGACCGGATTAGCACGTTAGTAAAGAAGGCTTTGACGGGAGCCATCATCAATAACAAATGGTGGTTTGCCCTCAAGAGAGCAATAAAAGCAGAAGCGGTTAGGTATAGCAAAGCACTAGCCATAGACAGAAACAGAGTAGAGGGTGAGCTAGCTAAGAAGCTAGAAGAGGCAATTAGAAGTGACATCGCATCCGACGTTTTGGCGGCGAGGTTGGCCCTAGACCAACACTTCAACGCTAAACACGAAGGGTGCGTTGTCAGGGCTAGGATGCGTGCTCTAAGAAACGAAAGTGTTGGAGCCGCGCGAGAGGCCCGGGTGGCGGAGGCGCAACAGGGCAACAAAGTCACTATTCGGTCTCTGGTGGACGAACAGGGGCGCGAACTGCTCGAGCCAAGCAAAATGTGTGAGGCCATTCAGCGGCACTTTGCTCGACTGTTTGGCACGAGTGGCGAGCGAGAACGCAGGGTGGACTTCAGTGCCTACCTGCACAGCCTGCCACGACTCTCGGCAAGAGACGCGGAGTGCTGCGAAGGTGCCATCACGGCGGCGGAAGTGAGGGACGCGATGGCGGGATGGTCGAGGGACAAATCTCCGGGTTTGGATGGTCTGCCCTACGAGCTTTACAACTGTATGCCAGACTTGTTTGGAGACGTCATGGTGGCGGTGTTCTGCAACTGGCAGCAAAACGTGAGCATTCCCGGTTTTGTGAGTCGAGGAGCCGTAACGCTGCTGAAGAAAGATCCAAACAAGGGGGACGTCATAGATAACTTTAGGCCCATCACTCTGCTCAATGCAGACTTGAACATTTTGGCCAAGGTGTTAGCCAAGCGGTTGGCGCTTGTCATCGAGAAACTGATCGGCAGGGCGCAAACGTGCGCCGTGCCGGGCAGGAGCATCCAAGACAACCTCCATCTGATGCGCTACATCATAGAGCGGGTAGTTAAGGAACCTGGCATGGGTGGGGGCCCTGATCAATTTACATCAATCGAAAGCTGTCGATAGGGTAGACCATCAATACTTGGAGGCTGTCCTCATAGCGGCCAGCTTCGGTCCCATTTTCCGCGGTTGGTTGGCTGCCTTGTACAGAGGCATCCGTTCGGTAGTTCGCGTCAATGGGCATCTATCAAGACCCTTCGACATTGCACGTTCGGTCCGTCAGGGATGCCCCCTCTCGTCGCTTCTGTACGTGTTGACTCTCGAGCCACTACTGCGGAAGCTGGCGACGCTGAGGGGCATCTCGCAAGAGTTGGGATGCGGGACGAGCGTGTCAGCATACGCAGACGACCTCACCGTCATAGTGTCTAGCTAAAAGCACATCGAGCTTGTCGGCGAGACACTGAGAGACTACGAAGCGGTAACGGGAGCGAAAATCAACCGGGATAAGTCAGTGGGATTGCGGCTCGCCACCTGGAGAAGCAAGCCCATGCCGTCCAGTAGCGCCTCCGTCGAGGGACGTAGGACAGACGGTCCGGTTGAGTTGCTCGGGGTCTGGTTTGGTCCAGACCTCCAAACGGAGAAGAACTGGGACGAGATAACGAGAAGGGTGGCCACTCTATCCCGGCAATGGACCGAGAGGAAGCTTTCCCTGAAAGGTCGGGCGGAGGTGGCGAACACGTACATCACGTCCGTTATCTACTACCGCCTGACCGTCGTTCCTTGTCCCGACCTTACCATCACCAAACTGGAACGCATCCTCTTCCGCTTCTTGTGGAAAAGAAGCGTTCCGATGGTTAGGCGATCCGTTTGCTGCCAACACCCGTTAAAAGGACTGGGCATGCGTGGTTGATGATGCGCAGACACGCGCTGAGACTGCGACATCTCCGGCTCTACGTAGACAGCGGTGAACAGGTGTGGTCACCGTTTGTGCGGCGCGCTTTCCCGCAGCTCGTCTCCATGACCGAACTGTAGTCGTGGATCAAGAAGAGGCCGAGGAAGGGCGAATGGCACCGCTAGTGTCGCGCTGCTCTTCGGCAACTCCAACAACCCGGGTCAACCTTGAGCGACTGCATCAGAACTATCGCATTCTATAGTGGTTTAGTGGAGGGAAGGTACGACAACGATCTCGGGGCGAACCTGGGCGTCGACGAGGAATACCTGACCCACCTGTTTAAGACGACCTTCGGGCCGGGACCTATGGACAACTTCCAGAGATCCCTGGCCTGGCAGTGCTATCCAGAAGCACTACCCGTTCGGGATAAGCTCTACAGGCATAGCTTGAGAAAAACGGGGCCGATCTGTCCGAGCTGCAGGCAGACTGACGAAACCGTTCTGCACGCACTTGTACAGTGTCCCACCATTTCCGAGCTGTGGGCTTACGTCGAACAACTGCTATCGCATGTGGGACGAGTCGGTCTATCAGCCGAGTCTATCGTGAATATTGTCGCGCTTTCTTCCTTTAAACGGGAAGGAAGAGCTATTTTCATCGTACGTGTGGCTATGGCGAAAGAATGTGTATGGCGGACGCGTCTGAAAGGTCTAGAGACAAAGACTTTCCTCTCTGGGCAATCTCTCATCAACTTCTTCAAGTATCACCTGAAGAGGAAGGTGAGAGTAGAAAGGGAAGTCTTGTCTAGTGAATGCTTCAAAAAAAGATGGGTGAATGTAGCAAGGAAGGCACGTGTGAACGACGGAACCATCTTGAGCATAACCCTATGAACTATAAAAAAAATCCAAGAAAAAAAAATAAAACAAAAAGGCAAAAGAGAGTCACTTACTGTTATAGTTTCTTCAATGAGAATATTGACCAAGGTTACCGTGGTCTTTTCCGTAGGCTTTTCTTTCCACGGCTAAACCTAAACTGTCCTCCCCACTTTTTACACGAGAACATTGCTGTGTGATACACGATCCTTATTGATTGCCCTTTTTTTTTCTCGATCCCTTTTGATCGAACTCCCCCCTTTTCCCTTCCTACGATCCCTTTTGATCGAACTCCCCCCCCTTTTCCCTTCCTACGATCCCTTTTGATCGACACCCCCCCTTTTTCCCCCTCCCAAAAAGAAAAGCTCTACATTGTATTTGTCCCATCTTCGTTGAGCCGTGTGTGGCTAATAAAAGAAATGTATCTATCTATCTATCCATCCATCTATCTATCTATCTATCTACCTATCTGTCTGTCTATCTATCAATAAACATGAGTGTACACACGACATTATGCATCCATTCGTCTTCCCACAAGACCTCTGAATCAAGAGGCCTACATCAAGTGACTGGAAGAGGCAGTGCTGCCGTAAGTGAAGAGACACTTGCTGGATTTGTCTCGCAGTGGGTCTGAACCCAAAATCAAATTGTTGGAAAGCAGACGACTTACCACAAATCCACGCGTGTTCCTAGGATCATTCTTTCATCGAATCCAGAACGGTATACACAATTGTTTACCTCAGCAGGATTTGAAATCAGATTGTCAGATGACGAAATTAAACACTAGAAGCTAATTAATGTATCCTTCTTTAGTATAAGTCAGAATCTCATAAGGGAGAATCGTTACCCTTTGTTTTAAGGCAAAGTCAAATAAACCAATATCACAATTATACTTTGACTTATTTGTTGAAGACAATATCTTCGTCGACTGTCATTGAAAAGGTTATCTTACTACAGAATATAATATAACCCTATATAACCTCTAATAAGACAATCTAATCTTCTATCATGAATATATTTATAAGAAGAAATGCTCAGGAGAAATAAGGTTAATTTATATTTTACTCCTCTCCAACGATCATTGAATAAGTTAGCTGTAAACATACTCCTGTGTTAGTAATAGCATTTGAGAAAAAGTGAACTGCATTCAGAAGCGGAACAAAATAACAAAATATGTTTTTTTTTACGGCAGAATAAGTCAAATAAGATTATCATATAAATATACCTAAATAATATTACACACACACACACATACTCACACGCATACACACTCAAACGCGCACACACAGATACACATACAGACCCATACACATACAAACATACACACACTTACCAAAGTTATATAGGAACGAACAAATACAATAATAACAAACAAAATTAGGAAAAAATAAAAAAAAGCTACAACGTCAACTAAGTATTGCAACATTGAAGGTTTATAAATAAAGAAAAAAATCCTCGCAAAAATCTCAAAGAAGCATCAAAGAATTTATTATAGAATCTTCCTTAGATGTTTCACTCAAATTTCTTAAACATCGGATTGATTCTTTGTTTTTCAGAATCTAAGAATATTTTTTTTACTAAAACTTCTCTTCCTAAGAATTATTCCAGCTTGATTCTATTTTTTAAATCTTTTGTGGAAGAAATAATTTTCTACACCAAAGAGTCACGTGTTCCTTTTATCATACTTTACATCTTTCAATGCTTTCACTGTTCTCTTGTATATTTGATATATTTGAAATTGCAAAACATTCTTTTTCTTTTTTAAATAATTTCATATGTCATGATAAATACTAACTCATAGCTTTGATAGTTACTGGACGTAACCATAGATAGGTATTTGTTTCATGAGACCAATCTACTCACATGGACTTTAAATATTAAAATGTGTTAACAGAGAGGAACAAAGTAATTCTTGCATACTCATATGATGCTTCATCTTCAGCAAAGCAATAAAACGATTCTTAATTTAGCATGCATCATCTTTTTTTCTTAGTGTAGACAATATATTTGGTATTTACGGGGAGAACTCTACGCGAATTATTTGAGGCACTGCCCAAATCTTAAATATTTTACCCACCCCGAAATGCTGGATGCAAAGTCCTCCTCGGCGGCATTTAAACAACAGAATGTATACATTATTAACATAGTTTATATTTGACGGATATTTGTCCTCATCTTGTTTGTTGTCTACACAACGTTCCGGATATTATAATAATAATAATAATAATAATAATAATAATAATAATAATTATTATTATTATTATTATTATTATTATTACTATTACTATTATTATTATTATTATAGGTATAGAAAAGAGTTCTTTACTTCTAAACGATTGACACAATCCATCACTAAGGTAAACATAGCTGACGTAATCCATCGCCAAGGCAAACTTAATAACGAAAAGCGCAATTCGAAGGTAACATATTTATTTGTAGTTGAACTATATTTCGGCATCTTGTGTACCTTCCACAGGTTCGAAAAAAACAAGTCAGTCTAATTCATTTTATAAGTTTATATAGGACTGAAGTAATTCAACAGAAGTTATATAGATATAGGTATTGAGAAGTGTTCTTTACTTGTAAACGATTGACACAATCCATCACTAAGGTTATTGTTGAAAACATTTGCCCAAGGTGCTGCGGAGTGTAACTGAACCCGGAACTATGCATTTCGGAAGCAAATTTCTCATAACACAGTAATGCCTGTGACAAGGCAACAAGACTTAGAATGCATAACTATATAAGAACTTACATGATATAGGCAGCAATACAATACAGTTCATTGATATTCATCGCGCCTATGTTCAACGAAAGAAAGGATTGGAATTTTCCATTTCTATCGGAATTATCACAGAGATTTAAATATGGTTTCCTAATTTAAGGAGGATAATAAATGAGATACTACACTGAAATCCTTTTGCTGCGCAACGTTTGAGAATGAAACTTTCTCGTTTGTAAGCGGATGCGCGTAAATGCACACATATATATATTATTATATAAATGTATGTATATGCAATATATATACATGTATATACATATATATCCATACATCTTCGTACCCATATATATGCATATATATGTATATATATATATATATATATATATATATATATATATATATATATATATATATATATATATATATATATATATATATATATATATATATATATATATATATATATATATATATATATATATATATATATATATATATACATATATATATATATATATATATATATATATATATATATATATATATATATATATATATATATATATATATATATATATATATATATGCAAGTATGTATGCATGTATATGTATGTATGTATATATATATATATATATATATATATATATATATATATATATATATATATATATATACATACATATACATGCATACATACATACATACATACATATATATATATATATATATATATATATATATATATATACACACACACGCACACACGTGTACATACAAGCGATACCTGTGCGTGATGATGTAGCTGCTTATTTGAGCGCCTTTATGTAAATGAGACCTTCCCTCATAACGACATTCTACATCAACACTTCCTTTCATTAATACATATTTTAAGATTTTTATTCTTTTCCTTCGGCCATATAGAACTTCTTGGAGTTAATTGCAAGATATTTTCTTTGATACTCAATTCGCCATCAAAGGCCGAATATGTTCTGAATTAGGCTTCCAATTTCTAGTCCCTCAAATTATAAATATAACATATTCATATGGAAACATTAAAATGAACAAATAAGCATAGCAAACGAAAGGTACGCAACTCGTATATACACTAGCTGAATCGGGTTGCTCAATTTCTTCAGAGAAACAATGGTTATTTGCGATGCGTATATTCAGTCGACAACCAACTTAAAAGAAACAAAAAATGTATTGGTATTTACTCAAGTGTCACGTGAGAACTCTTCAAGTACTGTCATGGATGAAATGAAGATTGAAAATGACGGCAGATAATAAAACGAGTCTTTGGTTTCAATCAGCAAATCAGATGAAACACTATTTCAAGATGTAATGTTCAAAGTGACCTGGAATATATGAAGATGTCTTTCATATTTTCTCATATCTTTCCCTCTTATCAATTAGGGAGAAAATTCTTTTGAAGGGTAACATTGTAAATATTAAAATGAAGTATTTTCTTGCAGCATTACAGATTTCGTTTGAACACATACTGATAAATAAACTTGCATGAAATTCATTTGCGGGTCTATCTACCTACCTACCTATCAATCTATCTATCTATCTATCTACCTATCAGTCTATCTGACTGTCTGTCTACCTGTCTAAATGTCTTTCTGTCCCTCTATTTACCTACTTCTCTATCAATCAATCAATCTATCTATCTAGCTAAAATTATGTGTGTGTTTGTGTGTGCGGGCGCGTTTATATCTCTCTGTGTATAAATAACCTCATATGCAACACACATACGCAACATTTCTTATTATCCCGGTAGACGCAAGTTAATATTGAATATATTGTCACATAATTGCACGATAGTTGCATGAACAGAAGAATGTCACCTACACAACTGGACAGATACCCTCAGAAACACATATACACATGCGTTCACTCGCTTACATACAAGCAAAACACTCTAATTCACTCTCATTCAATACATATACTGAAGCATATGTGTGGGCAACGGAAAATTTTAGGGTGCACAACATGAAAACTCTACTACAATTATGAGAACTGAATGCATGGATAATGGCACAGATTAAATTGTAATATTTATATGAGAAACATTCAGAATAATCATATTCAGCGACTTTTCCGCTCAACAAACTTATTCATCCAGCCACAATTGACCTTCTGAGTGACTACTATACCTGGCTACCCAACCGCACGCCTCCATAGACAAGATGTGCTTAGTTTTTACTCTCCAGAGCGATAACATTTTTATCTGTTGCAACTCACCACCGCCTTTTTTCTAATAATATTCCCTTTTCTATCAACCCACACCTTAGATATAAATGCCATCCCCTGCATCTTATTTACTACCCTTGAAATAGTTCTCCTGGACATTCAGTATTTCAGTGTGACACATCGAATGTGAAAAGGTTGAACCTTTGAATTATTGGTAGAACTCCTTTTCCTAAGCTAAGTCGATCTGAGCAAGACACTTGCCCATGGTGCCACGCAGTGGGACTGAACCCTGAGCCATGTGGTTGATAAGCAAGCTACTTACCACACAGTCACACTTGTGCCTACGTATACTCACTCATTTTTTTCCAATCTCCTAATATGTTTGAATAACTTCTCGTATCGTTATTATACTTTTTTTGTCACCTATCACTCAATAATAAAGACACTTTTTTTATCACATCCACTTTCAACACTGCGTTATATAAATTAGAAAATGATTTCATATATATATATATATATATATATATATATATATATATATATATATATATATATATATATATATATATATATATATATATATATACATACATATATATATATATATATATATATATATATATATATATATATATATATATATATATATATATATATACATACATATATATATATATATATATATATATATATATATATATATATATATATATATATATATATATATATATATATATATATATCGCTACGGTCTTACATATTTTTTACCCATATCTAGATTCTCAATTCATATTGTAAACTCTTAATATATATCTAACAAATTTAACATTAAAATACAATGAAACACCTTTTCTAGGAAGTTACCTTAGCATTATCTCCTCTACATTGCTACCTTATTCAACCTCTCAAATGAACTCTTTTATCACCGTAGGTTTTTTTTTTTCTGATCAAGTATTGTCTCTATAAATTCTGTAATGTCAACAACTATTCTTCCCTTTTTTTAGTCCTTCCTCTTAGACTTATTTCACACAAACGAATTTAACGCTCTTTAGCTGAAAATAAATCCCCCCCCCCCCCCAATATATTAACCTAATAATTACTCCATCACAACCCGAAAATCTTTTTGTCTTTCGAATTTCAAGTAACTTATACAAAATCATACTAACTACTTATATTTCTATTTCTAGAAAGTTTTCTAAAAACAATTTCTTTTTAATTTGCACCACAATTTATTTTCATTTTTTCCTTGTATACCACTCATAACTGTCAAATCATATATAAATTCAAAAATAGCTATGCTGTCCCATTGGACGCTTATTTATTTATATGTATACACAATCGTGCATACATATGCACATATATATACTTTATCTATTACAATTAATATAATACGCCTAATAATAATAATAAATGAGTTCCTTGTATGCATATACATATACATATAAATGTATATATATGTCATTATGCATATTTATATATGTATATCTAAATGTGTGTATATATGTATGTATTGATATTTGGAACTTAACATTATGAACATTTTAAACTCTCTGACGAAGTCCAGAGGCACACACGAATACTTTAATCTTATCTACCGAATATTTCAGTTCACTGAAGGGATGGAAGTAAAGTGGTGTACTATGACCTCTTCGCTGAAACAGCTTTAAGATACTCTTCTACTTTCTATCTTCGACGTTATATATTTTAATAATAACTGGTATTTTTATATTTTTTATATATTATATATGAAACGTATGATATGTTATAAATGTATGGATGTTATTATAATGGTTTTGTTTTTAAAATAAATAGACATAATATAATGTCTAAAAGTTGATGAATACTACCTCTTGATCCCCTCCATTTTCTTATGGCTGTATATATATATATATATATATATATATATATATATATATATATATATATATATATATATATATATATATATATATATATATATATATATATATATATATATATATATATATATATATATATATATATATATATATATATATATATATATATATTCTCATATTTCACAACTAAGACAACGCATTAAGAAATCCACAGGTATTTTAATATTTGTATGCAAGGCTTTCCTAAATGAGATGGCAAAACGGTCATATGACGACTTAACGTTACGCATCTGAAGATGTGACAATGGAATATGTTTGACTGACATCATGCAATTAATATTAATATTTCCTATTGAAACGCATGTAAAATGAAGTGACTAAATTAGTTGTTTCCAGTTTCGCTTTTGTTTTTCATTCTATCTCAGTCAATACATATGCATATACGTATGGTAATACATTGCTCTTTACAACATTGTACTCAGTAATTTCAAATGT
Source organism: Octopus bimaculoides (assembly GCF_046866305.1). Classification (NCBI taxonomy): domain Eukaryota; kingdom Metazoa; phylum Mollusca; class Cephalopoda; order Octopoda; family Octopodidae; genus Octopus; species Octopus bimaculoides. The sequence goes on from NC_142932.1 coordinate 39,080,230, forward strand.
GTCTTTTGTAAGTTGTACGTCTTTACATGTTCATTTATCTAATGTTTTATAAAAAGAAACTATTCTGTCACAATAGAATGACATTATTATAAAAAGTCTCGGAAGAATATTACACGACAAATCGGACAATGCATTATATTGTTTTAGCTTTCATTACGTAAACATATAATTCTTGTAAGTATTTTATAATATATATATATATATATATATATATATATATATATATATATATATATAATATATATATATATATATATATATATATATATATATACATTTACATAAGACACGCGAATGCTCATACATACTCATATAGTAATATATTCTTACTTAGACGTACATATATAAATGTACATAGCGAAAAATAATATTTCCATAATTGAATATCTGTCAAAATATTACAGGAAATCATACATCAAATTTTTCTTCATTCCTTATGTAATCTGAGAGTTCAACAAACAAAAATAGCAAAATAGTCTTCGTGTTTTTGTGATTTAAAAACATAACACTTTCTTGCTTGTGTCACACTTGAAATTAATTCGCCAATTCTACACATGTCTCATACAAAAAATATTGCTGGCGTATTTGAATGATAATTTTTATTTCTCGATATATTTTTGAATATTTAATATTTCCATAGTTAGAACGTTTTGAAAATGTCATTGTAAACTATTAAAGTATGAAACATTCTTGATATTCTCTTCAATTTCTATGAATGCATCTCAAAATATTCAGGTAAATATAAAAATTCACATTGTCGCCGGTGCATTCGCAGATATTCTCTCTCAGAGAAAGATCACGGAATACAGTCAATATCTTATGGTCATTCCTCAAGACGGTAAGAATTTTTTTCAAAAGTAATTCCGTTATTTCCTTCTGTTTCTTTGTCATTAGAACACATTCTTGCTGAAAGTGAACTTATTAGCACATCCGTTTCCTAATCTCTTGTATTTGTATCCGTCTTGTTCTACTCTGATTTCTTTCAATTCTCTCTCTTTTTGTTTCTTTCTTTCTATCCCCCTCTCTTACACTTTTCATTTAAATATTTCTCTTTCTATATCCGTATAACTTATCTTCTCTCACACTTATCCACATCGACATTTTTTCAATGTCTTACATACTTCAATCCTTGACCATTCATTCTCTCTCGCACATTCCATTAGTAACCTTTCTCCTTTCATCTCATTTTATAAATCCTTCCTCTCCACACAAACATTCTGTTACCTTTACTGAACTTGTAACGCTCGCTGTGCTTCACTCGCTGTCTGTCTGTATGCGTTTCACCACCTTTCTCTCTTTCTCTCCACAACGTCTATTCATTTTTAACATGGGAAATGGGATGAGTCAGATTTTCTTTCAGATATTTTGAGAATAATTATGATAATATGTTTACAATACCAGACAAAACAGTGCAAAATGACTAAAACAAATGTTTGAAAAAGCACATAAACATGAAAAATATGATACCTGCTACACATAACAGAGTGGCTAAGTAAATATGTTCCTAAAGTTTGCAGTAATGCGAGTGATTCCATACCCCAGAAATTGATGTGAGGGGAATAAGATTAGGGTGAAAATCTTGGCAGACATTATGTAAACGTTCGCTCGTCTCTACATTAAAAATATAAACTTTTTCAATACACAGAAAGTGAATTTAGAAATAATTACGAATGATATAGACATACTTACAACAAAGTAAGATCCTCATTTCATCTAATTTTTTATGCCAACTTAATACTGAGAGCGTTATGGAAGAGAGCCTTGAAACTACTCCTTATCAGAAGCAATTGTCACCGAATAATGCAGATAAATCCGCAACTATGACCAACCGAACTCATGCATATTATCCAACTCTCTTGCTAGTGGCATAACTTACTATCTACTAATGGTAGTCTGTGCCTATAAATCTTGACCCACGATTCCTTTCCGAAACATTCTTCCAACGTGTCCATACTATTAAGGCTGTGATCTCTCAATTTGTAAAAGTAGAGGATTTGAACGTTATCCCAAAGAATCCTCGGAGTAATAGCATCTTAGCTACTTGTATTCGAGATGCTATCTTTTTTTGTCATTACCGAAGATTCTGGACCATATGTAAGAATATGCGAAAACACCGAATCCATGAAGCGTGTTTGGCATTTACAGTTATCTCACTTCATCGGATGACAGAATGTTGTAGATGTCGCATCACTACCCCAGTCCCTGCAATTTTGGCACTTTATGCAGCCTCCTATCTTCTTTCCGTTCAGCCTTGTTACTTGTTGATTGAAGCAGATTGAAACATATTTCTCATTGGTCAGCAAAGGTGATGAAAGATTGGCGGTCCTATAAGTAAAAGCAAATATTTGGATTCGAAAAATTATAGATGGAAACAACTACATTGAGAAACATGGAATTACATGTAAATACACATACGGTCTTGAAAAGAGGCTATTTATGCATTAAGCTAATAAGGATAACATCGATTTGGATCGCTAGAAATTGAGTTGTCTCATTTTTATATATTCCGTGAATTTATTTAGAGATTTGAATAACTTATAGCATTGTACACATGACTAATATAAAGGCGATTATGAGTTCCTGTTGGTGATAATTTATTAACTCTTCTTAGTTTTCTCAGAGAATATAATGCAGCGTCGCTGGCCTTGTCATATTTAAGTACAAGTTACACATTTTGCATTGGCTTTAATTCTCCATTAGCCTACTTTTTGCAAAGTATTATGTGACATGTTTTGACAGAGCAAACAAAAATTCGAAGCAAGTAGACCTGACGACGAGATTAGATATCTATGAATGTTCACCAATAGATGGAATAGATCTTTGTAGCATTTCATAAAAGGATTTTCTCATTCAGGCATCCTTAAAGCTAAAATTATTTGGTTCCTCCACTTTGAAATGTATCGATACCAATATGATATTGATATATATCAATATTAGTTTCGTATCAAGAACAACTTACATTAAGATGCTACATTACCTCAGTTATTCAGTTAGAAAATGTGTATATCTGAGGTGAGAAAAATGTGACTGTAATCTAGGTTTAAATACCGAAAACAAACTTAGAACCCACATTCATATAATGTGATTGTGGGTGCTAAACGCATCCATATTTAATCGAATGAAATCCGTTCAAATTTCGGTTCCAGTCTATCGAGAAGAACTGATACATCATTTTAAAGTGTATTGTTTCTTGATCTGACATAGGCTGAAAACAACCAAAGCAAATATGGTGAGTCTGGTTTATAAGGGAGACGCTTACGGAGAAGAGATGAAAAAGTAAATGAAAGGACAGAATTTAAGTTAAAGAGCATAATATCGAAGAGGGAAAGAATTAATTATCGCATGAAGGGAAGCGATTGCAAATGGTTACGCATGCTTGTCTCGATTTCCGTTCTCTCTATCACGTGTCATCAACTATTTAGTCAGACTCTGTAGCTGAAATATGCTCCGAATTGCTGAATATATAAGATAGAAATTCTGCATCGTATTATGTAGTTGTAGAACGCAATATTTATCTTCCATCTTGAGAGGTTTATTGAGCATCATGTAAATGAAGACTTTAAGTAGCATAAAGAATATTCACAAAACACCTACCTGAAAGTGTAGCACCCGAAAAAAGTAGTCGTGTTCTGTAGCATTATGTAAATGAAGAAATTAGTTTACAAGTGCTGATAAGGATTCACCATCACATAATATTTTTAAAAATATTCAACTTTAGCCCTTTCAACATCTGTTGACATGATTCTGCATATGTAAGAACGCTGCGCCAATTTATGTGTAATCTTCTTTAGAATGAGTGTAATATTATGGCAAATATCTTGAATAACATCTGGCGTTCGAACTGTAGAGTTTCTTTGTTTTGAAGCGTTGCGCACTGACCCCACAGCGTACCAAGTTTTAGCCAACATTGCTTCTTTTCTTTCTCGGTCGGAATGTCTTTACTTGCCTAACAAAACCAGTTCTCATGTGCGCTTCCACAATCTCCTTTGTTTCCACTACTGAGTACATCATCATGCAGAAGATTTTAGAGATGTTCACGCAATGCAAGCTCACAATCATTTAATGTGGGGAGGATGCGGTGATAACGTAGGAAATAGACGACTAATGCGCCAGCAGTTACAAACTGTCGAAAAACACGATAACACTTGCAAACGAAAGACTATGAACTATTTCGTTTGTGTGAATTTGTTTCAAACTTTACGTTATGCTACTTGTGCGTCACCTTGTAAAATTTTAGTGGTAGATACTCCACTTGATATAAACTTTTTCAATGCCTCACCTTTTTAACATTAGCTGGTATCTCAAGAATTTCCGGGGCAATTTTCATTCAAAAACAGAATCACTAATCAGTCTACTGCATTTCCCAGGAGTTTAATATAATTTCTGGTAGAGTAACGTCTTTCGACATCTTGCTGTAGCACTCATTCTAATAATACAAGAAAATCGAAAACACACCAGAGATTTAATGGGTCATTATTCTTCCGTTGCGCACAAGTTAGTTTCGTTTATGAATATGCTGGAATAGTTGAAGTATATAGAATCTGCTATTCAAAAATTTAGGGCAATCGCTTTTTAAACATAGTTTTCAGGATCTTGTTAAAATTATTGGAAAATAAAAGAATTAATAATAGAGAACAGAATGTCGGTATTGTGTATGTGATTGTGTTTGTTGCTTTATAAACGAATGGTCGTTTTTTAATGCATATATGCATGTGCGTGTGTGTATGTCACTCACCATGTCTATATCTATACATTTTTAATTTTGATTCAGAACAGGAGGTTAAAAGTTAGGGGAATAGAGAAATATCTCTTATACATTTCCCAAGAGATGACTTATTAGCATAATCAGTAATGTTCTTGGTCTACCGAGAAGACGTATATGTTTTTATATATATATATATATATATATATATATATATATATATATATATATATATATATATATATATATATATATATATATATATATATATATATATATATATATATATATATATATATATATATATATATATATTTATACATATATATATATACATACACATACATATATATATATAATAACTATAGACAGCAGTGTGAAATGTTTTACTGACACACACATATATATGCACTCATACTCTCATAAGCATGTTCACACATTAATATATATGTATATAAACACACCCATATGTATATAAATACTTGTGTGTATGTGCATTATTTGTATCTTTGATATATATTCTCACTACGTATATATTGTTTGATCATGTCTAATATAACTCGTTGCTATGGAGATATTTCCATGGGGGAGAACTGATTAAGATTTTAAACATTCACAAAACCAACTTCAAGATTACTTTGCAGCAAAGCAGTGATCTAATAAATCTGCTTTCAATCATTTTCACCCACCAAAACTACATAGAGTGCCAGAGCTATCACAGCAACCAGTTTTATGCAAACAGAAAAAAAAAATGCCATCTCCATTTCAATAAAAACAAGATGGCGACATAGACATTGATGTCGAGGTAACAGCATTTTTTTTTAGTTTTGATATATTAGATTTGGTTTGTATTAAATTAGAGGAGTTTCTGGTTTCAGCGCATAGGAAAAAGTATGAATGTCTTCATATGCAAAGGAATATAATATTATGGAGAGTATTGTTTGTTGAAGATATATTGGAGTAGTGGACATTATAAAGCATATACTTTTAGGGGATTTAAAAAAAGTATAGTTTGTGTGGTGAAATAACATCTGCGTGCAGATATATATATATATATATATATATATATATATATATATATATATATATACATATGAATGTGTATTTGTGTTTGAGTGCATGCGTATGAATATACATACATATATATATATATATATATATATATATATATATATATATATATATATATATATATATATATATATATATATATATATATATATATTATATATATATGTGTGTGTGTGTGTGTGTGTATGTGTGTGTGTGTATGTGAGTGTATGTGTGTATGTATATAGGGTGTTCGGGTCAAATTTAACCATATTTTATGTTTCCTTGTTTTCAGCAAAAGCTTCTTATATATATTGGTGAATAGTTAACGGCGTTGGAAACGTCAACTGTATCATGGTGATTCGCGCCGAAAATATAAATCCAGAGATTACAACTGCTACTCAATGTTCTGTGAACACTGAAAAACTGTAACACGTGACACGGACAAGGGTAACAGAGAATAAAAAGTTGTGACCAGCAAGAAAGGCAAATAAAGGTGTTCTATGCGAGCCCGCATGACACAATTACTCACCACATTTTGGAAAATGAACTTAGGCACAATTCATACCGGTACGTGAAGCTGTTTGGGATTGTGTTCAAAACCTGCCTTAAATGGGTTGCTGCTGCCAAACCATAAGTGTGGCAGAAGGATTCGGCTGTACGCCATATCTCTAAATAAAGTCAGAATTTGTTGTCGGAGAATTTCTACAATACCAACAACAGATTCTGCCGACTAATTCTATTTATAATTCTACGGATAACTATGTGTGAGGAGCAGTAAACTGTCACATATATATTATGGTCAAGATAAAGGAAGTGATTGATGATTCCTTTTCGCAGGCATTAGGTGAGGAAGGCGTGCACCAGGATCGAGAACCATGTTCAGGTCCTGGTGAAAGATGAGGATAGATACTTTGAGTTATATCCTAGGAAGAAATGTAGATGAGGGCACTATACTAGCAGTGCAAGACCAAGCACTGGTCACGAACTGGAGGGTCAACATTAGCAATGACCAAGTGTCACCGCTGTGCCGCATCTTCCCATATCACGAACGAATTTCCTACACTTCTTCCAAACCGCTACAAGCTGTGGTAATACTTACAGGTAGCAAAATTGCTACAGTGGAAACTGTGCGAAAACAGGGGTCTAGAGAGAGAGAAGACACGTATGAGCAGAAAGCGCAGAGAATGGTGGGGTCGAAGACGAGCAATCCAAACAGATCCGGTTCTAGAGCAGAACAGACCGGACCTAGCGGTGGTAGACAAGATGCACCACATATGGTTAATGCTGCATGTTCCTTTGACCCACGAATAGTCAAGAAGGAAGGTGAAAAGATAGTTAAATACAACTCTCACAAGTACGCAGTAGCCCGGCTATGGAAAATGGAGAAGGTGAAAATGCTGCCAAGTATTGTTGGGTCCTTTGGAACAGTATCAGACGGCATCAAGAGGAATATAAAAGACATTGGAATAAAGTGCCCAGTAGAACTGTTGAAAGTTTGCCTTCTTTCCACGAGCAGAATAATCAGGAAGGTAATATATAGCTGAAAATAATGAATAGCATTTTACCGTAGGATGCAGGGTGCAAGTCCGCTATGCTTAAAATGATAAAACGTAACATAAACAGCAGCAGCAACAACAGTAGTAGTAGTAATAATAATAATAATAATAATAATAATAATAATAATAATAATAATAATAATAATAATAATAATAATAATAATATCAATAACAATAGCAACAACAACAATAGTAATAATATCAGCAACAACAGTAATACGTACATTATTTAGATTATTTGACGGATATTTGTCCTCATAGTGTTTGTTGTGAACACAACGTTTCGGCTGATGTACTCCCCAGCCTTTATCAGGTATCTTGGAGAAATTTCGAACTTGGGTTCTCATTCCTAAGTTCTTTTCAATATTATTATAAACGGTATAACATATTCTTGTATATATGTTTCTGTACGCAACTACATGTATATTTATATATATAAACTTTCTCAATTAATTCCCATTCACATGTATTTGTAATTTTACAGAAATCTAATCATAGGAAAACATTTTACTTTTAGCAACATTTCGAATATTTCAGTTCCAATAGTTGAATTATTCAAAGAAATGCTTGCCATTAATACTGACGAATGAAATCAAACCATGAGATATTCATCTTAGACTTCCAAAACTGTCTTTAAAATCAAAATTTTGGTGACTGTCAGTCAAATATTTTAAAAAGAGTAATACAAGTGAAATAATAAATAACATTGTAAATATAAAATTAAATAATTTTGAAGAAGAAAAATATTAAAAGAGATAAACATTCTTGAAAATTGTATAAGGAATCTTTTTTTTTTTATTATTTAAACTCGATGAAAACCAATAATAGCGGTGTTTGTGTTGCAATCTAAATTCTTTTTGAAGAGCTTTTCAAATTTAAAACGAATCTTGATTAAATTTTATAATGTGAATACTTTATTGAAATTATACAAAAATATATGTTTGATTTAATGGAGGTTATCAACCAGAGAATCTCTCATACTTTAAGTTTCTCTGGAATTTACCATATCTTCTGGGATCTTTATTACGCTATTTATGTGATTATATTGCTTTTGTCTGTAAAATGTTTGGATATTTTAACATATCAATTTGGACATTCTGTAGGAATTGCCACATTATGAAGATACGACATCAACGAAGAGAGAGATAGAGAGAGAGTGAGCGAGGTGGAGAGAGGGAGAGGAGAACAAGACAGAGAGAGAGAGAGAGAGGTGGAGAGAGGGAGGGGAGAATAAGACAGAGAGAGATGGAAAGATCAAGATACAGAGAGAGGGACAGTGTGAGAGAGAGAGATGGAGAGAAAGAAAGAATGAAAGGAAGAAAGAGAGAAAGAAAGACGGAAAAAAAAGAAAAGAAAAGAGAAACATCAGTTATGTAGAATACAGCTAAAAATTATGGGCAAGAAAATAAACGGTTTCTTCGGTAAATGATTAACTACGATATGAAGTTGATACACATTCTATACTGTGATATTAAATTATGTTTAAATCATTAAAAATAGTTCTAAACACATCTGGAGGACACTAAATAAATGACGATGTCATGAAATCGTTAATTATTATTTAGAATCATACTGGTTAATTTGTGACTTTGAACCAAAAATGTAGAAACAAAGAGATAAATACGCAGTAAAGTAAGCCTGATGATTTCTCCAACGCTACAGATGCACATGAGAAAGAGTCAGAAAGGAAAGCGTCAGCAATTGATGAGAGAAGAATAGACGAATATTTCGGGCCTTGTGCCTAGATTAGAAAATGATAATATCTAAAGCTAAGGTGCCGAGTTGGAAGAAATGTTAGCGCTCAGGGCGAAATGCTTAGCAGTATTTCGTCTGTGTTTACAATCTCAGTTCAAATTCCGTCGTGGTTGACTTTGCCTTTCGTCCTTTTGGGGTTCGATAAATTAAATACCAGTTTCGCCCTGGGTCGATCCAATTGACTGGCCTCTTTCCCTAAACGTTCAGGCCTTATGTCTAGAGTAGGAAAAAAATAGGATAAATCAATGAACAAGGTATTGGAAGGCGGCGGACAGTATATATCATATGTATATATTATATTGATAGAGCCAATTACGGTGATGTATATTTTTTAATAACAGACAGTGAGTGAAAGCAGCAAGAAATGGTTTCTATGTAGTTCCATTAACTTAGCCAGGCGTCGAATTGACCTAACTTACTGCCATTCCTGGATGCGTTTCAACTTAACTGATTCTACTCATTGTACAAGATTCTTTCAACGTTCTTCCTGGCATCAAGTGGTAGCATTTTCCTGTGGACAGATAATGTATAAAAGTCGATTAAATATATTATACTATACAGCATTATCGTAAACACACACATACGCACATATGTGTTGTTGTGGTGTGTTACTGTTATATGGTTCATGGTTTACTTTGCGCTGGAATATTTCTATGTCACAGGCTGCGAATCAAAGCATTGATGCATTATTTTATCTTCAAATGCTCGTATTATCCCACAACACATCAACTGTGTCCTCTTACATTTTCTTCATATCGTTTTATTTTATAGACATTTACATATACATGCACATTCATGTCCATACATCCAAACACACTCACTCACACGTCTATACCTACAAAAAACATATGCACACACACACAAGCACTCATTTATATATATATATATATATATATATATATATATATATATATATATATATATATATATATATATATGCATATATAAATATGTGGGTATACATACATATACATATATATATATATATGAATATATATATGTTAATATATATGCATGCATTATATATATATATATATATATATATATATATATATATATATATATATATATATACATACATATATATATATATATATATATATATATATATATATATATATAATGCGTCTATATGCATATTTATATATGTAAGCATGCATAAACATGTGTGTACACACATACGTCCGAACGTAAAATTCGCCCTGCGCATCAGCGTTTGCGCGTGCGTTTACGTTAGTGCGTGTTTGTATCTGTTCCTGTGTGTGTAATAGATGAGCTGAAAGGTATGGCTCTATATCTCTCGTTTTAGCTGTTTCGCCGTCACCTCTTCTCCACTTCTCTTAACATGAGTTTTCCTTTAGATCATTATTAATATTTTAGCCAACTTGAAAAGGATGACATCATCAATTTCCTTGGCATAACATTACCTCCCGTATGAATGATTGAGATATGTACCGTAGTAATACACTAATTTAATGCTATGATATATTTTTAAAATATTTTACAAAGTTAAAATAGAAGAAAGCATTTTTATCCTTTTTTTTTTTGCTATTAGCAATTTCTGACTCGGAATTAGTATACATCACACAAGTTTCCGTTTACAATGAGACCCACACTTAGATAAACATACACACATACATCATATATATACACGCATACATGCATACATATACACGTATCAATGCATACACGCATTCTTAATCATAGATATACACGAACACAGACACCTATATAAATGTGTTTGTCTCTTATATGTATATATAGCAAGTTACCTGACCTGAGATCGTTTGCTGAAACAAGAACAATTGCAGCGTGGAAGGTGTTTATAAGCCATTTGAAAAACAAACACACAAAACACACAGAAAAACCCGTTAGATTCACTTCAATATTTAAATTTAATTTGCCAAAATATATTCGTCGCTTTGAGGCTGCGACCTGTTCAGTGACAACATTACGACGTGTGGCTTCGTGGTTAGGGCATTCGACTCACGATTGAAAGATTGTGAGTTCAAATTCCGGCGACGTGTTGTGTCCTTGGGCAACACGTTTTATTTCACGAGCAATCTTCCGTTGAGCGAATCAGCTTGGAACCTCGTCGTCGCAACCGATGAAGTGCTCCTGATATATATATATATATATATATATATATATAAACAGAGTGTTCCGGAAGTCTCTCTGTAGTAAATTTTCTTTCATCCTGCGCATGCGCAGATTTGATATCACTGCGTGGGCGGCCGAGTGCCAGCCGTTGTCCCTCAGTTATTGTGTATCATTTCAGCGTGTCGATATGCTGACCATTCGAGAACGTACGCTTCTAGTTGAAGTTGAATGGGTGTTTCGAGCTGGAAAATACATATTATAAATATTTATTTTGCAATAAAATACTTACTGTGGAAGGACTTATATACATCCATCCATCTGACCATATATATATATATATATATATATATATATATATATATATATATATATATATATATATATATATATATATATATATATATATATATAAATATATAAACACCACATATTTGACCCATAACTGTATTTTCTGTTTCTATATGAGATATTCTTTCATATATAGAAGATATGGTTTTCTATTCTGGATCTATTAGCTCAAACAAGGCTTCATATGCTTATTCTATGGTTTCTACGTTGGAGATTTAAGTGCTTGCTCTTTGATTCAGAGTCATTATTGAGTTTCTATGGCAACGTTAAAATTAGAATACAAATATGTAACTCCCCTCCTAGCTCCCTAACTTTTTTACACAAACACAAACACACATATAAATACACACACAGCCGGGCACACATCTATACACTCACAAATATGTATATATAAGTACGCACATATGTGTGTGGTTGTGTGTGTGTTTGCGTGTGCATGCTTTCTTGCATGTTGTTCGTCTGTGTGTACACTTATATCATACATACACATACACACACATGCACACGCAAATATATAAACTCACACACACACACATATATATATATATACATATATAAATATATGCATATACACATACATACATACATATATATATATATATATATATATATATATATATATATATATATATATATATATATATATATATATATATATATATATATATATATATATATATATATATATGTATGTATGTATGTATATGTCCTTGAAGTTCGTTTAATGGAAACGTTTTGAGTACGTATATAAATGTTCGTATTCTACTCTGCCGGTTACAATGTCCCAATATAATGTATGATAAATATAGTAATAATAATAACAATACTTGGAAGGAATTTATACACATTTTAATGCATCGCTACCCTCGTTTCTACAAATTTCATGTTTCTTAACATCATTGTCCGCATTTTTAGTATCATTACAGCGTCGTCTGTATTATCCAAGGAGATCGAGGAGATCATGTTCATGCACGCATTTCTTCGGGTGATATGGCATTACTGGGCATTTAACTGAGTGTTGTGTGCCAACCAATGAAAAGTTTCATTGGTGTATGTGAGCCTTTTGGTGTGTATTCGATTGGGTGCGGTGGAATGTGATGGAAAGAAAGGAAAGAATGGTAGTAATATGATGGTAGTGTGTGCTGTTGTTCTTATTTTGCTATTTGAATATGCTGTTGTCAGGATGGGTAGTAGAGTTCTTTGGTTCGATCTTATTCACAGCAATCCCTTCATCAATGAATTCAAAGTAGTTAGTGCAGCCACAACAGCCTCCATCCATTTGTTGGAGGTCACTGTCTGAATTGAAAAAATGATACTTTCTTAAAGTGACATTTTAATAATGATAGGTGTTATAATGGTACAGCATAAAGCAAGTGAAAATAGTGGACATTTTGTTAAGTTGATGGCGTGTTCTATCATATGCTAAAAATGTTTCTTTTTTTAGTTACCGAATGATTTTTTTAGAATTCTAGGAATGATACGTTTCCTTTATGCTTACATGATATAATAACTTCGGGGAGTCCATTAATTATATTTTCTCTGGGTGTGATGAAATGCAGGGTTTCCTCTTGTCATAAGCTGCACACCTGTGACATTAAGTGTTATGGTGCAGCATTTTTTACAACAAACCAGTGGGTCATATGCTACACTTCATTCTATTAGAGCCTCCAGATAAGGGTTAGAGAGTGATGTATAGCATACTCTTTGTTTACAATGGAAAATTACATACGATCGTTGCACAGACGACGTTTCATGATGTCTCCAGTATCACCAAGTTACACGTAAATCCGTGGACCCGCTTTCACCAATAGTTTTATGATGCAGTTGTTGGTAAACCCACATTCCGCTTTTCGTTTACAGTTTCATGTTACATTATATTTTCCCGTTCTATCAGTAGAGCTATTTGGTCTGCAATTGCTTAGTTATACGTTATGTGTATCTGTTAATATGAACATTGTAGGGATTACCGATTTGGTCCACAGATTTTGATGAGATGCGATCCTTAACGTCTTGAGTAATTCATTGGGTTTTCTTTGGAGTTTCCTGCGTGTCCTAGAGTATCTCCTGACTTTGATATCTTAAAAATTATACTCGAATGATGCTAAAACCCTGTTTGCTGGCAAATTGTTGAGGGATTTGAATTCGTTTTACGGATCTTCACGAAATTCTGTTTCGTCTTTCCTGTCAAAGAAATGAGCTCAGCCTGTTAATGAATGCACTTTTGTATCCTAAATCCTTTGCATGTCCGACGAAATGTTTTGCAAGATACTGGTGCAAAATACTGTATGGATCAACTTTCCTTTCCATTCTTTCAGGGATAAAAAAATGAACAACATTTGATTAGAAAATTACTATTTGTAAATCTCTCAACGAGAGATATTCAGCAACACTACTTTGGAGTAAAGATTATTTGCCAACGTAACATGTCAGTCCTGGTTTTGGACGAATGTTGCTGTAACTTAGCCACAGGAAATGATATCTATTGGGGTTAAATTACAGCAACATTCGTCCTAAACCATGACTGTCATGTTATGTTGGCAAATAATCATTACACCATTTGATCAGTATGGTCGACGATGTAGACTGGCCCACTCCTCACAATTTCCAGGCAGTGTACTTATAAAAGAAAAGATTATTCAATAAAATTGGTTCCAAATTCAAGCAAAAGTCGAGGGTAGGGGTTAAGTTGATTTGATCAACTTTCCTACTACTATCTAACTGTTACTCATTTTATCGAAACCGAAATAATGAAAAGCAAAGTCGCCATCGACGGAAATTGAACACATGACATAAAGACGAATGAAATGTCGCTAAACATTTTGCCCGGCGTGCTAACGATTCTGCCAGACGGTAGCATTCAAGATCATTTAATAATATTATTAATGTAACGACATTGCAAGATAGTTACAGCTTCGAACAACTAACATTTTCGGCGATCAAATCATGCCGGGATTGAATTCATTGCCAAATTTCAGTACAGGAGCCAATTTTGTTGGTTTCTTTCAACTCGATTGTGCTGATTTGTGCAAACAACGGAAAGAAGTATTGTTATTTATTCTTACGGTCACGTATTAATTTTGAAAGTAGAACATCTATATCTTTTGAAATAAGAAAATTGCGTAAAGAGAATTATTTCATCCGAAGCGATAACATTTATATTCAAGTGAAAGAAAAATCTTCGAAAGCACATAAAAGTTGGGATATTCACAACGGAAAGGCTTCTGTTATTTCCCGTGTTGCAATTGGAATACGTGAAAGAGAAAATCAAGACAAATGTTGACCGTTACAATGATTTAGTCATAACAAGTGGTGTGGTAAATATAGATACAAATCATTATAAGTAAGAAATTTATCCGAAAAGCCAATGACTTATAAACGATTGAGGTTTGAATTTTGAATGATACTTTGCAACGAATGTTTACTATAGGTCATATATATATATATATATATATATATATATATATATATATATATATATATATATATAACCCGTCCTTGTTTTCTTTGTATCGTCTATCTGGAAGTGTTGTTGTCCCTTTCTGGTATCACGTAACTGTCTGGATGTTTTGCGTTCTTGTCCCATATATATATATATATATATATATATATATATATATATATATATATATATATATATATATATATATATATATATATATATATATATATATATATATATATATATATATATATATATATATATATATATATATATATATATATATATATATATATATATATATATATATATATATATATATATATATATATATATATATATATATATATATATATATATATATATATATATATATATATATATATATATGGGACAAGAACGCAAAACATCCAGACAGTTACGTGATACCAGAAAGGGACAACAACACTTCCAGATAGACGATACAAAGAAAACAAGGACGGGTTAATTGGAGTTTCCTTTCCTCAATCGTGTTCCAGATTATGTTTGCAATTTCGGCTGGTTATACTCGAGATTGCTCCAATCCGGCCAGCCCCAAGGAAAAACTAAGCTAAAAGCATTAGATTCCTTGAAACAAAGCAGCGAATGTATACGAAAACAAGGACGGAAAAAAAACCGAGGTAACAATATTTTTGAAACAGACAGGAAGACACTAAAAATATCTAGGTAGAGTTAACACTGATAAACCAGTTTATTGATCAAGTGTGCATATCTAGAAATGAATTGAAATTTTCTATCAGGTGCGTTTTCACTGTTTAAAATTTACAAATTGCTGTATATAATTAGTTTGTGGTCAGTTTCTGAAATAGCTCAAGCAGAATAAATTACTATGTTAAAATAAATAAATATAATGAGCCGATATGCGTAGCCTCGTTGAAACTCATTCATTTTTTGTGTAGCTGGAGACTGAAAGTCTTAAGCAGGTAGCTTTGTTAAATTATACAGACTCAAAATAAGATGCATGCAACGTAACAAAACCGAAAATCCCGAACTGTGATTAATACATTCCACTATCCTTAAAAATAAGGCAAAATATTGTATCCCTCACAAATTAAAACTAAAAATTATATCACGATATAAACGTACGTAAAATCCAAGGTAAAAATGAATGAAACATATGCAACAGAAATACCCATGATAAGTGATGTAAAGCCGAGCATAAATAACAAACAACTTTTTTAAAATGCTTCTTCCGTGTCCTTGAACCTGCATAGCAACATGTAGAACAGTAAAATATTCCACAATGGAATGTGTAGATCAACAGGTAATAAAATCTCATTGGAATCTTAAAGGATTACAATTCGCTTAGAACTCTATCTGTAATTGCCAGTTGAGGTTTCCCTTTAAATTATATTAATAAAGCATTCACGATAAAGTTGCTAAATATAACAACGTGACACAAAAGATCAATTAAAATAAGCAAACACAATATCGTTATATCCTAGTAGCAATGTAAACATGAATGCTAAGTTGTTAGAAATCGCAGAAAGTAAAAGATCGAGAAACGTTGTATTGTACACCTGAAAAACGTAAAATATGATGGAATAAAGGAAGCACGTTGCTAGCGAGGAATAAGGAATCGCACCATATTTTAATGACTACTACACATGAAGCCTAACACGAAAGAGAGAAACCTTCTTTGATACAATATCGTTTTAAATTTGAAAGTATTTACTCTAACTCACCTAAAAGGTAATCGAGACATATAGAATTGAAAAGTAAAAAAATTGAAGTGTGACATACATCCAGGCTTATTTATCAGAATATATATGCAAAGAAACAAGAAATCTCGAATCGGAAGAAAATACAAATATATATCTATAAGCACAGAAATTCTTCAGAAGAATCTCAGAAAAAAAAAAAGACGACTTCAATTTAATCAGAATCACGTATTTGAAATGTGGGTGGAAAAAACATCTGACAAATCATGAAAATAAAAAAAGTCGTCTGCAGATAAAATTAGAAAATAGTAGCACAATATGCTACAAAGTGAAACACCAATTATTCTGGGAGAGTATTGAATGGTAAATATGAAAAACAATAAGTATATAGCCGAGAAAGTAAACGAGAATTAAAAGCAAAATATTATAATACTATAAACAGGGCAGGAGATAAACGTTACTGTTTTAGCAAAATATATAAGTAAAAATTAGCACTTCTAAAACACTACATATCAATATATACCCAGTACACGCAAGGCAACAAAAGTAAGATACATCCCTTATAATTAGATTGAGAAGAAAGCAATATAAGCACCGTAAATCAAACCCAAATCATTGTCCTTTAGAATTTATTGCATGTGTGTGTGTATGTGTGTGCGTGTGTGCGTGTGAATGTATGTGTGTGTGTTTATATGTGTGTGTATGTATGAATATGTATGTATATATATATATATATATATATATATATATATATATATATATATATATATATATATATATATATATATATATATATATATATATATATATATATATATATATATATATATATATATATATATATATATATATATATATATATATATATATATATATATATATATATATATATATATATATATATATATATATATATATATATATATATATATATATATCCTTTATTCAGGGAATGGAATTGTGAAAAATCAAGGTTATATATGTTTCCTAGCTAGCAGAACCTGAAAATTGCAGGACCATTTGCAGTGAAAAAATTGCAACGCAATTTTCTTATGTGATGTGATCTCGATCTTTTTAGAGGATGTCCTGCACGGTGTCCTAGTGTTGGGTGAATTGTAAATATAATACCAATATCATTTTGATCATATTTTCTACATGGTGCAAATAATGTATCGCACAAGGCGGCGTTGTAGAGAATATGCACGTAGGTATGCATGTATGTATGTATATATATATGTGTGTATGCATGTATGCATGTATGTATGTATGTATGGCTTCAGATCTTTTGGAGGATGAAATATATTTTACAGGAAGTGCTCAAGTCCCAAATTTGAATATGCTTGTTATGAATGTATTGGTTACAACTTAGTAAATCGTCGTATTTAAGTAAGCTTTATTGCGATAAATAACATTTTTCCTTCTTAACTGCTGCAAGTGCTAAAATGCGACAAGGGCTTGTCTCACTGCTCCAATGAAATTCTTTGTTTCTTATAATCTTTAGTTTTGTTGTTGAAAGTTTGAACGCAAGCGTCATGTTGTGTATCATTAATGCATTTCGAGTGTTAACCGTCATTTGAGGGGAGACTTCGGAAAATTCTTCCATGGGAACTATGAAAAAAATAGCATACATTTAATAATTATAGTCTTTTATCCAATTTCTTGATTGCCATACAAAATGACGATATGCAAACTGATTTTTTGAGCAAAAATAATTATTACATTAAAATAAATTAAATGAAGCAAATTTTTCCATTGTGCAATAAATATTTATTATACCTTTTCAAAAATTTACCAACATAACTGCAATCTAGTCCGGCGAAAATTAATCTGTATAAAACTTATTAAATGGATGTGTATTATGAGTTCTACCTTCGTGTCCGTTTTCCTCTTTCACATTAGAATATGAAGCGTGACTGGATAATCAACCAAACAACCCGTTAATATTTGTATCCATCATTATTAAATACAGACAATAGAGATACATTTTTGTGGTATAGTGGAGAATCATGCCGGTGAGATAATGTATCGACAATAACTTGAAGTACAATTTCTTAAATAAATGCACAGAAAGTAATGTCATGACTAAATAATGAAAAAGTAGAATTTGTGATGATTGTTTCTTCAGTATTTCTTCATCGTAATTTGATATCAATCTATTTATTACTTATATAACGTAAAGTTATATAATTTTTCACTCTGACTAACATATTCATTCGCGCTGCCATTTTAAAATATAACACTCAAATGATTATCGTAATTCTTGTCGTTATATAAAGTTCCTTACACTTAAGTTTGTCTATTTTTGTAGGTAATTTTTTAAATGCCTTTCAAACTTAACTGAATGTCAAACAAAAATGGATACACCAATAGACATTTTTTGAAACGTTGATATACACTTTCCAAAACTTTCAATTTTTCTCAGAACCGTCATTATTTCAACCATTTTCTATTTGATAATACTGTATCAAATTATAGGCTTTTACAAAATATACGATATGTTATTTTACCTTATCCAGGTATATAATTATTTCATATTTCTTCGGAAACATAATGTGGCAGATTTTCAAGTAGAATTTAAAGGAATATCGATGTTTAATTTATAGTGTCATCATACAAATTATTTTTACTTTCGGAAAATTTACAACTGCAGTTTGCAATCTAGATGTAAAATAAAAGAACACACGTAGTTGGCTATATTTGAAGAATAAGGAATTCATGTGTATTTACTTAACATTTTGAAATTTTGAAAGTTCCAAACTTGGGTACACATTCCTTTGTATAGCCAGCTGGAGATCATGTCTCTTGGAGCTAAATTTCAGCAATATTCGTCCCAAACCAGGACTACCATGTTATGTTGGCAAATAATATTTATTACAAACTACTGTTGCTGAATATCTACCGTGAGATTTAGAAATAGTAATTTTCAAATTCGTCTCTGTCTATTATCTACAACTTGTTTAAAATGCGGCCATGTTTCAGCACCGCCTTCAAAAATTTCTAAGCCCAACGAATCATTCCCAGTATAAAATTATTCCAAGCATCGTACTTATTCTATTGGGGGTGTTTTACACAACTACTAAATTACGGAACGTAGAAACAGTAACACAATTTAGACCAACTATTTTTAAATCTCACATTAATCTTGTCAGAAGGCAATGAATAATGGGAAGGTACGTACACAATAGGAAAATCAGAAAGAGAAAGAGGATGAATAAGAGGATATGGCTTCTGTGTGGAGCAGGGGCCCACTTGCCAAGTTAGCAGCCTGGCCAGTCCACCACTGATTTGTGATTCCCAAATATTTTCCGTCTTATATCTACTTAAAAGAAATAAAAATTGCATGAACAAATTGTGTAACATATTACATCTATTCTTTCAAAGGATGAAGTATGTATGAAATATTGTACTATTACGTATATTATGTTATTTCAATACCGGTGCCGTTTATGCCACTCGCAATATAATGGTTGTAATAAAGTGTTGGTAAAAAAAAACACGCGAAAATCAGATAAAAATTAGCGTTAGTGTGTTTTACTTGTAGTTGAATATTGTGAATAAGCTTTGGAACGTTGTTAATGTTCAAAAATTCCAGCCTCTCTTAAATTAATTACACACATTCACTTACATTCATAGCCAACGTGTTTCTTTCAGTTTCTTCTGAATCTACTGACCAAACAGACTCAGGTCGACCAGGGGCCGTAGTAGTAAATAACTGGCCTAGGTGCAATGCATTAAAATTGAAACTAAAACCATGTGGCTGGAAGCACCACACAGTCACCCATGTATATGTATGTGTGTGTAGGGGGATGTGCATATGTGGCTGTGTGTGTATGATGGATTATCCTGTCGTGAACGACAAATGAGTGTTCAGTAAAATTTAACGTTAATCATTTTGTCTTCGTCTTCGCTCTTTTGTGCTATATGAACATTTATTGTGGTTTAGAGTCAAGATTTGACTGCTATTTTTCAGCGTGGCGGTATCTCTTAGATACCCTGTATTATAATTTTAAATAATTGTTACCTTTGAAGGTTTTATTCCCATGCTGGCCACTTGATAAAATCAATATTCTAAATATCGATCTTATCCTTATTTATATAAATATATATATATATATATATATATATATATATATATATATATATATATATATATATATATATATATATATATATATATATATATATATATATATATATATATATATATATATATATATATGCATACATCTATCCACTAAGTACTGAGTCAGAATATTTTGGGACAAGAACAAATAACCAAAACATTTGGGAAACATGACGTCTTTTGAGACTCTACCGTCCAGAAGGCTTCACTACTACCTAATAAGTTCGAAGATTGAACATGTAGCTAATCAGAACATGAAATTATATCTCAAATCTTCTGTAGACAAAGCAATATCGGCTTGAGCTTCTCTTTCATTGTCAGATCTTGTAAATCACATTTTTCTCGAATTCTTGAAATTTCCATCACATCTATTTCCACATCTAAAATATATCACTGCTTTTGAAACTACTATACTTTCAATTTTCTGTCATGTACTTTTGTTATGAATTCGATATTTTAACACTTTACTTCATTTTCCTCTGTTTTTTTAAAAACTTTACGTAAGACTGGCCTATTAATACAAATATCTATATATTTATGCTCAAATATTCATCGTCTAAAAGTCACCATTCTTTGTATTCTCTCATTCTACATGTATACGTATATTCAAATTTTGTATTTCATATGCAAGCACTTATATTGCATATAACTAATTTGTTTATCCGAACAATTCCGTTCATATTTGCTCATCTCTTATAGCTGTTTTTTAATTCCTGGAATGCATTGCTTGTAAAGAAATTGCAGTTTAAGTTCGAACTATTTGATCTCATCTGTTGTACACACACACACACACATACC
The DNA here is from genome assembly GCF_046866305.1 of Octopus bimaculoides. NCBI lineage: Eukaryota > Metazoa > Mollusca > Cephalopoda > Octopoda > Octopodidae > Octopus > Octopus bimaculoides. The sequence goes on from NC_142932.1 coordinate 39,101,804, forward strand.
CACACACACACGCACGCACACACGCACACACACGCACATACATACACACATATATATATATATAGTCAATCCAAACAAGAAAAAACAACAACGCGAGGACGTGGAAGAAGTACTGTGTTATTGTACAGTCAGAAATGGAATGAAATGAAAGAGTATGTACATCTGTATAAAAAAAAAAATGATATCATCATATATGTTTCATTTTGACAGTAACCGGAAAGATACGTCAGACAAAGTCACATATCTGGAAACAGTAAATTGAGCGGAATATTACAAGCAAAATCAGTGTCCAAAGTTTATAAAGTCCCCTATTTTCGCTTGATAATTGCACACGTTTCATTTTGATATTTAAAAAAAGTTGTAACACAATAAGATTTAGATATTAGTTATTCCTTGCGCGGATTTCAAACAATTATAATTACGCCAATCTTCTTAATAGTACTCTAAATGATCAGTTATAATTTACATTTTCCGCAGCAAGCCATTGTTTAGCAACCCGCTTTTCTTTCCATCCCCAACATAACAAAACTGATGCATTGACTACTGTGAACAAAACATATTATCTATTAATTAGCTTTAAACATAACCAAATAAATCTGGTCTCCTTCGAAATATTTAACTTCAACTAAAAGTTGCATTAACATGAAGTAAAAACTCTCCCTCTTTTATTCATCATTCAGTAAAGTATATAAAATTATCAAATCAATTAAGCGCATAATTACTATCAATATTTAGAAGTAGACGTAATAGTGTTTCATACAGATTTTTTTTGTTTGCTGTTTTAATTAAATGGAATCATATGTAATTATCACAGGTTAAGTAGTTTATTCTTACGATGTCAATATATTTTTTTCTTCCTGGGCAATTACGAACACTTAATTGAATATAATAATGAATTTATTAACATAAGATATCGAAATCATCTTTAACAGAATGTAACAATTTTCATAAAATTACAAGAAATAATTTTTGAAAACATCTTTATACACCAGTCCGTTTGAGAATCTGAACTATTTAGATTTAACAAATATTATGAAATGATAATAAGCATATTTGATAAAGCTTTAAAGAGGATATATATGCAAGTATTCACTTGTGTATCGTATATTCTGATATATGTACATCTTTCATCATTCGGAAGCCTATTTTATTCTTGGATTACATCAATGCCGGTGTAGAGATTTCTAAAATATTTTTCCTCTGACTGAATGTTAGATTCCATTCCAGGTCATTCAATAATCCTTCATGCTATACAAATATATGTGAATGATGTTCAAGTGTTCAGGCATATATATATATATATATATATATATATATACTTGTTCAGTTATTCATTCACCAACTTCTCCGCACAAAACATGCAGTTGAATACTCATAAATAATACAAAATTACAATAATGCCATTTTAGGCTTTTACATTGATTTATAAGTTAGAATTTGATCACTTATTTTAATACACAGGTACGATTACTGTTCAGTTTACTGGCATTCATTATATTTGTAATACAAACACGTTTAAGTGATTGCGATGGTAAGATCATAATATTAACACATCGTCTGTGAGAGTCGCACATAATATCATTGAATACATATAAGTCAAATAAAAATACATTGATTTGTAAAGTTAGAAGTTGCAGCTGAATTCTGGATATCATAAATGTATTCGAATGATGTTTTAAATGTGTATGTTACCGTCATATAATTTTAGTATTCCATATATGTATGAACATTATTCTAATTGTTAGAAAAGACATTAGATTTTCGTGTGAATCAAGATTTATGTTTTAGTGGTTTAATTAAAAACCACCCAAGTCTTATTCGCGCAGGTATACCGAATCATTTAAACTATTTGGTGGCAAAGAGAAGCACAGTGCCTCCGACACATCCGAAATAATGAACGCATTTTCAGGAAGCATGTATTGCACTAAACATGTAATATTAGCTCTATGTATCATATGCAACTCTGGGATATGGGAATTTTTTAAGACATTTTAGATGAAATCTGCGTCGCATATGCCATCAACAGCTCTTTTCGCCATGCATTTGAAAATTCTGCTAACGGAGTATATCTTCATGCTTCATTACGAACCATAGTCGCTTTCAAGTAAATGTAAATGCATCGTAAATGACGCACGGAGTTTATATCGTTGCTCGACCAAATAAAGTCTTAATTTGAAGTAGGAAATCAAAATGCAGTACTGGAATATAAAGATGGCTGGCCTCGAAAAAAAAAAAAAAAGGGGGAAACACATTTGCAGAATGTCATTTCGAATACGAAATATTTTCAAGATTGTTTTAACATATCTGAAAAGATCTTGAGATGAATGCATTATTTTGTTTGCATTTATTGTGTGCGAGGAAATGTGTTGGATAACTTTTTTGGAATACAAATTGTTCTGATGGAACATAGCAACAAATGGGCTCAATACCACCTACGTCTTATTTTTAGTTTTCTACACTTAATGTCTGTGTTCAAAATTAACCAACTCATTTTTAAACAAGCAACACCTTCAAATACTACACAACAATTGACATCCACGTGAAACGATTGTACCACAGTATCTCAATGAACATTCGAAAAAATTATGGGATTTTCTCGAGCAATATTGCGAGTGGGACAAAATATAGCTAACATGAATTATTCCGCCTATATATTGAGCACGTCAGGTCGTCGTTACATATTTCATTGCAAATATCATAACACAAATGAAATCGTTAACACTAATGTTATTGAAGTAATCAACCGAAATACAGTAAACCAAAAGTAATTTTATTTGTCCTTCTTTCTTTTATTTTGGTGCTTATTAAGCTGTGGTAACTCCTCAAATTATCGATACATCTCAGAAAGTTTCAAGGATTGCATGTCATTCCACTTACATTTAACATACTTATGGCTTATGAAATATTTAATTATATCTTCTAAAGAAAATATACTTAATAATATATTGACATTAAAAAGTAGATAGAATATATAACGAATATATTAATGAAACACTTACACGAAGTATATGTCTAGTTTATAATACATTAAACATCGTACAAATATATATAATAAAAACCAAGTGTATTTAACATTATTGGGAGCGTAAGAGTGGTGGAGAAGGTGGAATATAATGCATCTGGAGAAAATAAAATATTATCAGAGTAACCAGAAATAATAATTGTTGGAATACACCAGGCAGCTGGCTTAGAGAGAAAACTGACAAATGTGTTTTTCTGACGAGTTGAAACAAAATACTCCAGAAAAAAAAAGACATCAGATTCTGAACATTAACTTTGACGAACAGATTTTTGTATGGAAGGGAAAATATAAAATATTTCTTTCTGTCTTCATTTTGCGTATACGCTTTGTTTGTCTTTAATTTTGTCAACTACATAGTATATTAGGGCCAGTTCGGCAATGACTGTGAGAAAAGCATCAACATGATTCAATTCAGTCTGTCAGACACTTGGAAACGACATGCTGCACTGCATGACATTCGCACTGGTTCTCCAATACGAACATTTCAGAGTTGTTGGGAGTAGATCTGAGGACAGTGCAATTTCTGGGCATCTACTGAGAGTTATAAAAATGAAACATCCTTTCAACATCATGGTGTTTGGAGTGATCACTAGTGAGCTCAACGTCATGACTCCATTCGTATTCTCACACGGCTTCAGACGCAAAGCGGAGGCCGACATCAAGTACCTGGAGGAGATAGTGTTGCCCTGGATCAACATGTTGGCTGTCGGTAGACCTTATGTCTGGTAACAGGACTCTGAACCCTGACACAAATCTAAGGGAACCCAGTCATGACTGTCAGAGAATTTCTGCGAACACATCATTTCTAACGTCTTGCCACGAAGCTCCCCAGACCGCAATCCTGTTTGATCTTTACGTGTGGGGCAGCAGCTGAGCGAGAGACTAACAGAGTCCTTGTTACACGACGCATGGACTGAAGGCAAGGATTATGACAGTATTCACCAACATAAATAAAAAGGACCGTCCAGACGAGTTGCAGGAGATTCCGAAGCTGTGGTTGAAGACAATGCCGATTTTATTGAATGAATTTTGTCTTTAGTATGTCAAGATGTAGTTATGTAATTTTGGTAAATATGTCTGTCAAAACGATATGTCAGTTTTATTTTGATGTTTGCGTAATTTAAACGACAGCTCATTCACCGCACTCTATGTATAACTATATTCATGACAAGTATTCTGTTGCACATGAGACAAGCACACAGCATTCAACAGCATAACGAACTTTTGAGCAACATATCATTTTAGAAATGTGGTTTGTGAAACAGTAATTCGTGTATAAGAGGAATTCTTTATAAATTATGAAACGAAGAGGCAACCTTAAATTCAGTACATTGGACCAAGTGGAGCAACGATCTCAGAATCAAGTACGGTGCGTGATCTTGGAATAAAAATGAGCAACAATGCCTCATTTCACACACATATCAACAAAATTGTAGCAATATCCAGAAGACTGGCCGGTAGGATTCTGAGAACCTTCAGGACAAGGGACCAAGAAACTATGATGACTCTATGGAAGTCATTTATCGTCAGCCGACTAGACTACTACTCTCAGCTATGGTCACCTTATAGTACAAGGACGATATAAGAGCTTGAAGCAGGCCAACGAATTTACATAAAGAAAATTGCATCAATGGAACGACTGAGCCACTGGGACAGATTGAAAGAGCTACGACTCTATTCCCTGGAACGAAGGCGGGAGAGGTATGCAATGATATGGAACATACTGGAAGGAATGGTACAAAGTTTAGAATAAAGAGCTATACAAGAACACAAACAGGACGTCACTCTGCTGTCTCCACTGTGCCGACTGCTTCATCTCAGGCAAGGACGATGTACTGCAATAGCTTGGGTTTCAAGGGCCCACAGCTGTTTAACTGTCTACCGAAACATCTGAGGAGCCCTAATGGAGTGGATGTAGACGTTTTCAAACGTGAACTTGACCTCTAGCTCACTGAAATCCAGGGTGAGCCAATACCTAGGCAGGAAACTCAAAAGAGAGCAGTGGCATCGAGCTCCATCCTTCACCAAAAGCCGCTCCGTCAGAGGTGGAGAGTGGAAAGCTGATCACAATGGCGGAGCTCCAGCATGGACACAGTCATTGGACTGAAACATATAAAAGAATAAAAGAAATAATAAAAGAATACATAAATTTACAAAAATATATATATAATATAAGGTGTGGCCTCTTGAAGCTAATCTGCTTAATCCAATGAAGCAAAGTTCTATGCAGATGTTATATTTTCGTGAGATATGCATAATTTTTCAAACATAGTGGAAAATAATTTTTTTACAGTGTAATTGAATACGGTAATAGAAGATTATGATTTTATTTTGGCATTATTTATTCACCGTTTTATTTGATTTGATTCTCTCACTGAATAATTTCTACATGGATATATCTCATGCTTCTCCTAGATGTATAATTTTGAAACTACTTTTACAAATTGAAACATATGTAATAGTTAATAAATAATACCGAATTGCTTCTTTTTCAATCTCTTATCTTCATAACAGTTTTGCATTAGTCGTCTTTTATTCATTGGATTTTTTTTCTACATAAGAGACAATGGAGTTATATAAATATGACTCTTTACCTAGCAAAAATATTAGACACATTGAATTTACGATATCATATTGTAAATAACCTGATATATCCACATATGTTGGAGTGCTTACATCCACGTAAATTAGCACTTCGGCAAAAGAGACTAATACAAAAAATGCTAGGCTTACAAAACAATTCCAGGGGTCGATTTGTTCTCCTAATGTCAGTCAAGGCGGTGGTCCAGCATGGCCGCATTAACTTGACTAAAACGAATGAAAGAATGAAAGAATATAATGATATTGAAGTGATGGCAACAAAATGAATCTCTCTCATGCACCATGCTGCTCCAGCAGCAACCATGTAGACTGAAAATTATATATATATATATTAGTTATATATATAAAGTGTACGAAATGAGAATGTTTGTACAAATAGCACATTGCTTACGCCTACCCTGCTCTACTTCATGAAAATTATATATATATATATAAATATATATATATATATATATATATACATGTATATATACGTACACACACACACACACACATATATATATTTATAAATATATATATATATATATATATATATATATATATATATATATATATATATATTTGTGTGTATATATATATATACATGCATATATATATATATATATATATATATATATATATATATATATATATATATATATATATATATATATATATATATATGCAGTTATATGTCAGAGCGTGCGCTTGCATGTATGTAAGGTGTTTATGCATGTTCTTGATAACCTTGAATCAAAAAAGAGAAAACGATTGTCGTAGCTCATGTGAAATGCTGTTATGGAAGGAAAGAAGAGATAAAAACAGAAACGTGTTCCTTGGTTCATACAATTGCGTAAATTCATATACCTTCTCTCTTCTGTTTCCTTAACATAATTTTTTTCTGAATTTATCTGTACATAGAGATAAGCAGCAATGAGCATATATAAAAATACGGTTTAAAAAATGTTTCTCAATCGTTGATTTTAGTCTCAGAAATGTTGCACATGTACACACGCACGTACCTATATGCGTATATATATATATATATATATATACGGAGAGAAAGAGAGTGAGGCGAGACAAAGACAGAGAGAAACAGAAAAATGGATGAAGAACGGAAGAAAGAAAGAAAGGAAGAGGAAGGAAATTTGAGAAAGAATGATAAAAAATATGTAGCTAATAATATTTACCTTTCAGTATACATATATATATATATATATATATATATATATATATATATATATATATATATATATATATATATATATATATATATATATATATATATATATATATATATATATATATATTTTTATTTATATATATTTTTATTTATATATATATATATATATATATATATACGTATGCATGTATGCACGTATGTATGTATGCATTGTGTGGTTCTTATAAATATCTATCTTCCGAATGATTTTATTTTATACCTACCAAAAACCAGGCAGAACGCATTGTGAATCTGATAAGAGACACGTGATTCTAAGCAAAGACGTTCCTTCATATATACACATATGTATACATTGCTGTGTGCGCATATATTTAAGAACTTCAGCATTAAACGTTACGCAAACAGCAAAACGGAGTGCTATTGCAAACTTCAAAACTTCGTAGCATTTATATTTAAATACAAAACCCGATACTGTAACAACTTGCGCCCAGAGGACCTCTCCTGTTCAGTATCCCCCACAAAAGCCCAAAATACCTACCTGGGGTGAAGTTAAGTGTGTTCAGAACAAATCTGGAACTCCTACTTTCAATAGTTCTGGATGAGCCTAATACCACCAAAAAATAATACAGATCGGAGCAGCTGCATCCACGTCCGACATTCACCGAACTTTAAATACTAAGGGATATTGTGAAATCTTAGCAAAACCTACGGCAATACCCCATCATGACTACAACTCTCATGATAAAATTAAAGAGTTAAAGAGTTAAAAATCTCGTCTAATAGACTACAGTACGTTTAAGTTACCTGTATGTTGTCTGCAATGTGGCTGCCAAACATTAACATCTATTTGTAGTCTTCCTGGGATAGCAGAAGTTCATAACTCCCCTTTAGAATAACACATGTTGTATACCATGATGTATAGCTGAAATAGCACAGTTTGAATAATGAGCTTTCGAAATATGTGTCCAGAAATATGACACATTACAAGAAATATAGCAAAGA
>NC_142932.1:39114590-39121694 GCF_046866305.1 Octopus bimaculoides
TCTTTTATTTTGTTTTGTATTCTGTGTTGTTATTATCATAAACATTATTTCAAATAAATATAATGAAAAATATCTGAAAAATAAAAATAATTTCATAAATGCTAAAATTCTATAAAACATTGTGAATTGAAATATCTCCATTTCAGTGGCAAAGAAAATATTGTAACATAATATTGAACTGTTAGCGGAAATGAAATTCTATCAATTTTTATATGTTGAGGGTGACGTAGCATAAGATACGGTGGTGAGTCATATAGTGAAGGAATAAGGGAACGTGTGTTACTTAAACGGTTAGAGACATGGAGGATTCAATACATGCTCACGTGCGATGAAAACTATTACATGAGAGGTATATGAAAGAGGTATACTTTTGTGTAACACAATGCTATTTTAATGAGATCGTGAAAGAAAATAGCACCATAATTGGTGAGTGACTGAGGAAGAAAATATAACAAAAATTATAGAGATATGCGAGAGTGATGATATAGATAACACTGGTGTCAGGAAGACTGGAAACGTGTCGAGAATTTACGAAAAGAAAACATATATATGACAAATTCTATAAAAACTATATCGTGGTCATTATTTCTAAAAGTAAGTTGAACTAATAAAATTTCCTCAAGTTTTACGGCTTTTAAAATTCTAATTTGAAAACATTTTGTCCTTCAAGTTATCCATATGCACTGAATATATAACAGCAAGAGTCCTTTCAAATGACTCTAAAAATTGTTATTCAACGCCGTTATACTTTTCCAAACAATATAAAGGAACGGACACAAACATAACTACAAGTTTTACCTGGGCTGCGCAGATGTTCATTCAGCAGGTGGAACTGTAAAGTTTATGAGGGAATGCAAACGATATTGGTAAACTTATGAATATGTCAACAAAGGCATCTCAACAATATTCAAGCGATGATTTATGTACATCAGCTGATGTTTTATTTCATGTTGCATCTTCCCACGCAGCTGATAAATATGAATTGTACCTGCAATTCAAAGGGCCACCCTTGTCACATTCTCTTTCATGCTGTAGATCCCAGAAAACAAACTGAAAAGTATACACGCCTGTGCAATGTCCCGCCTCTTGCACGTTTATTTTACGAGTTGGTTTTTCCATAGATCGGATAACGCGGAACACTCATCGTCGTAACCGGAGTTGTGCTAGACATTTCAAAATATTCTCTACCAGGTGTAGCATGCTTCTGTAGACAGTCAGTGTCAAAAGTTTGAAAATAATTAATTTACGATTTCATACAACATTTTTTTCATGCTGAAAAGAAAAATTTGTTAAATATGACTTAGATGTTTGATTTTTTAAGCAACAGAATACTTGGCATTCTTTTCTTGCAACGCAGATAAAGGTATCAAAAGCCATTTAAGTCTAAGATGGTAATAGTTAAACCGTTGTTCTGTCAATTAGATTATAATTAATGACAAACCCAATCTGTCATTGTGACGTAATTAAATCACGTACGTCTGCGTGACAAATAGCACATGACAAATGGAATCAAGACGTGCCTGCATCAGTATGCATTCCTCACTTAATATTGAATTTTACATATCTTGGGTATTTAAGTAAATATGTTAAATTGTAATATATTTTCCTTATTCTTTATCAGTTGATTGTTACAGCTAGAGATTCAGGTCATTCTGGGTCACATCACTTCTATGTTATTGGAGTAGTTCTCTGCATGGTTTCTGAAGTATCCAGTTGGACGGATAGTGCTGTTTTTGCGCTTCAAACCGCCATGTGACTTCATCGCAAAGCTCAGACAATAATTTGTCCAGAGGCGATTTGAACAAACCTACATCAACACCTCGCAAATTTCTGAAGTCTTTTTGGCAGAATTTTAAATACTTGTAAAACCATGAAACCCACACTGCTACAGTACTCTGTCCTTATTCTAGTTGGAATAGACGAGTTTTTCGGTACTATCCAGTGCCGTCCATTTCGGTGAGTAGCATAGCTTTGACTTCCTGAGCTGAAAGCTAGGCCTTCGAACATCTTCCATAGGTTTATCACTGCATATATTTAACACCTCCCCTATTAGGAGTAAACATTCTGTTCATTTAACCTCTCCCTGTAACTCATTTTGCACTGATTCTATCCTGTTTTAGTGCACTTCACATATCCTCCTTCGGTTTGCAGTTAATCCACCGTCATCCTCAAAAGTGATCCTATCTTCAATTGCACCGCGCCAGATACTTTTGCCACTCTATAGAAGGCTTTAGGATTTATTTTCATACTTTATACTACACAGGTTTCTCTTTCGGACCTGTCGTTTTTATGGGAGATTCTGAGGAATTTCCGATTTTTAAGGACACTTGTCTAGGGATGTATTTGTTGCTTCTATTAAGTTATTTACTTACGTAATTCGAGAGATTTATTCTCCGTGCCGTAATGACATTTTGGATTTGCGAATGACCTTTTTGTATTTGCGAATGACCTTTTTGTATTTGCGAATAACCTTTTAGTAAGTAACTGATCACTATATGGCTCGCACTACCGATGTGAATACGTTAATTTTCAAATCAAAAACCCTCATAGAGTGACTTTAAAATCAATATTCCTGGAGTATATTTCTAATTTGAGATTCAGTCAGCTTTGGAAAGTTCAGATTGGACAGGGTGGGGGAGCCATCTGTGTGGAAAACATCATGTAAAAGTAAAAGATTCAAATAGACGCATTATAAAAACCTTATACGGTCAATAAAATGAAACATTAATCGTATTTCGCTATAAAAATATTTCGAAATGACAATGACGACCTGTTGGTGCAAACAGTTCATGTCCCATTACATTTTGCGCCCCAACACACATATAAGGTTAATTAAGGATTTTCCTCATGTCCGAGAACGAACGGACAAACAATTAGTATAGGTTTAATACAAGGATAAAATAGTATTACATAATTGCAGGGCTGTGATAAGAGAGGTTAGGGAAGTAAGGTTGTAAGAAATTGTACATATATATCCTACGGTTCTTCCAAAATAAGCACATTAGGCTCATTTCTCAGCAGACGAAGATAAGCTTTCTATATATTATCGGATTATTCCAGCTTCCATCTTCTCTCCTTACCATCTTTCCATTCCCTCCTTCTCCTTCCTTCTCTGAAGATAGAATAGTCTTCTAATATAAGGAAAGCTTCACGCGTCCACCGAGAAATGCACCATATCTAACATATTCGAGAAACAGCACACTGCTCACTCCCTTCTTTCTTACAGCTCTATCATCACAACTCTGCAGATATGCTTGGATACGCTCTAAACCGATCCCGAATATTTTTACCGTTCATTCGTTCTACTGGAGATACATACGTTCAATAATAAACCACATGTAACTATTCATTGCAAGACAGTTATAACATCATTTGTTTTTAGTCGTAGTTAAAGTTCGTGTGTTACGCAGCAAGTCAACTTCAGGACCAGTTGTATGAAGGTATTACGTCATTAGAAAACATGTTACATGAACTTTCTCCTGGTTTCGTCGAAATGCTTCAAATAGTGACAGCATGGCACGGAGACTCCTCAATAACGGATTCAATAAACTAATTCTGTGTGTTTGTGCATACGTGTATGTATGCACGCTATACATCACTAGAAATACACACGCGCGCACGCACATGCACACACACACTTGTATGAGTGTTTCATGAAGTTTTGCGCTAACATCTGGACATAGCTTCCAGGTAGGTATGTACATATGCATCACATGGAGGTATATATCCGTATCTCTATATTTGATTTTAAGTTGCTGAAATCGTTGAATGCAATTAATTTACAAATTATTCATAATTAAATGCTATTCTATCAAACTTTTTAAGAAACGTTGTTAAAAAGCTATCTATAACTGTCTATGAATCTATCTATCTATATTTACTTCATATTATTCTATCCACCAACATCATTATTTCGTTTAAAATTTCAATTCCGGTAATTTTACTGCTGAAGGTTTTTGTTCCATAAAGTTACATAACACAAATAGTTTCGTGAACGAAAATAGTTTCAAAAATGTAAATTAATTCTTTTCTACAAATGACATTTACATTATTTCGGAATTACAAATCCGAGTATGACTCAGTTAAGCATTTCCATTCCTGGATACCATTCTACATAATCCAATCAATGATGTTAGCATATTGAAATGAGACTATTTTAAGTTTCTCTATTTGAATGTATGCTTATATAATTGTATTATTAGGATAAATTTAATTTTCTTTACGTTTAGGACAATAGTATAAAGAAGATTGTCATTGACGAAACTGAACATAATCAAACAGACTCGAATGGCTTGAATTTGTTAGAGTTATTAATTCATCTTATATTTTAATATAGTTAGTTATGTAGTGAATGGTGTCTACTTATTTAACTATATAGAGTTCATGTGTGTATGTGAGAGTGTGTGAGTATGTGTGGATGCAGTATTTTCCATATGTACATTAAAGTCGTCTAAATAGTAATCAGTAACAATAAAGCTTCAATTGAAAATAAAATGTATTTACATATCTAAATGCCTGATTTAATATAAAAGAATTCTTTGTTGGCATTTTGTTTCATTTTAGTTAGTGGAAATAGTTGTTGTATTTTTGTAAATGTGACGCTTTATTTAGATTAATGCGATCCATTATGAAATTATTTTATGCATCTTAAACTGACTATTAATGTTGTGCATGCGTACACGTGAAGATAGACAAACACACCTGTATACTCACGTACAATCACTGACTAGAATACGCACGAAGAGACATAATTTCATACACAGATGTACATACATGTCTCTCTGTCTGACTGTCTGTCACTGTTTCTCTCTATATATATGTGTGTGTGTGTGTGTGCGTGTGTGTCTGTCTGCGTGCGTGTCTGTGTAATATATATATATATGTATGTATATATATATATATATATATATATATATATATATATATATATATATATATATATATATATATATATATATATATATATATATATATATATATATATATATATATATATATATATATATATATATATATATATATATATATATATATATATATATATATATATATATGCAGAGAGAGAAAAAGACACAGGGTGTATGTGTATGAAGAGTGAATGTATATGCATAATGATACAGAGATATCATTTTATTGATGGCCGACTGCGTGCGCGTAGGTGTATATTATTTTGTGTTTTGCAAGTCTTCGTGCATGGATTTGAATGTGAAGAACATTTTACCTTTCTAAAATCTATAGAAAACTTTATCAAAACCTTGAATAAAAATAGAAATAAAATTAGAAATAAGATATTCTGAGAGGAAATTAAAATCATAATCACATGATGGTTACTATTGTTTCCAATATAATGATTTATGGAACTACTTCAATTTTTTTTAGTCTTCGAAAATTAAGATGGATTCCTTATGCAATGTCATTTACTCTACAGTAATTATTATGCCGTTCGGGTGTGTACGAAGTTCTAAATATTTATGGATTTGTGGATGTAACCAAATCTTTTCAAATTCTTCTGCATTGGGAATACATTAATGAATCTTATATATATATATATATATATATATATATATATATATATATATATATATATATATATATATATATATATATATATATATATATATATATATATATATATATATATAGCAATGTTAATTCTCTAAATGAAGTATTAACAGTAACTGCACGATAAAGTGTAGTATATTGCCACTTAAGTGTGGCTGACCCCTAGGGGTGGATGTTACTGTTGCTTTTAGCCCCAGGAGGACATCTCCTCCAGCTGGCTTATCGACACACGACTGTGTCCTGTTTGCCAAGGGAGTTATCCCTCTCACCACGACCAGCAGCACGAACGTATCCGGATTTCAGGGTTATTTCCCTTCTTCGGCGTTCGACAGCTGATGATATATATATATATATATATATATATATATATGCAGGCATGTCTGTATGTGCGTAAGCATAAACATACATATATGCGTATATGTATGTGGATATGTATGCATGTATGTATGCATGTGTTCCTATTATATTATATAAATATATAGTTGAATTTTCATGTAAGTAATGAGTTGATTTCTAGCAAATGTACAAAGCTGTAATATATACGAATGCAGAGAATAATGAGGTAAGCATATATGTATGTAGAACGTATATATGTGTGTACGCATGTGTAGATATGTAAATGTGTATATATATATATATATATATATATATATATATATATATATATATATATATATATATATATATATATATATATATGTATATATATATATATATATATATATATATATATATATATATATATATATATATATATATATATATATATATATATATATATATATATGTATATATATATTCGTCCACATTGTATCGATGGACGTACACATATATACTCACACACACATATATATATAAATGTATATATGTTTAATATATACTAATATCCCACAACAACTCACGTTATATTGATTACAAATGTTAAAATCTGAGGAGCCTAGTGATTGCAAAGGAAATGACATTTTGGATAGTCACGTTTAGAAGTCATTGTATTTCATCTTGCACAATATGTACATCGCTTGAACGTGAACAATAAAAAAGAAAACAATACACTGTTAGAGAATTTTTGGGTAAAAAGAGTATCCTTCCTGTATCGAAGGTCAAACAATCATCGAAGATCATTTGTAATTTTCAATTAAGCATGGCTTCATCGAGATAAGTAAACTGGTTGGCCGAAGGAAACATCATTCCGCCTGCAGCCAATTACAAATCCCGGCTGGCATGTTAACTACAAAACCACAAAATCACTTTTATTCATCAATAATTTTCTTATGTTTTTTAAAGTTTCTTTGCTTGGCAAACAAATGCAATTACATTAGTTTCCGATCGTAACAAGTCAGAGGATGACGACTTTTGTAGGAAACATTTAAGACAATAATCAGAACATTTTAAACCTCGTACTTCACTTGTCAGCAAGTATGTAAGCAGTGTCACGTGTTTCTATTACATGCTTATATGCATGCATGTATATATCTATATACATTTATGTTTGCTTGTACGTAAGTGTGTGTGTCTGTCTATGTATGAGTATTTAGTTATATA
>NC_142932.1:39122194-39129694 GCF_046866305.1 Octopus bimaculoides
ATACATTCATATACATATGCGTGTATTTATATATATATATATATATATATATATATATATATATATATATATATATATATATATATATATATATATATATATATATATATATATATATATACATACATATATATATATATATATATATATATATATATATATATATATATATATATGTATATATATATATATATATATATATATATATATATATATATATATATATATATAGAGAGAGAGAGAGAGAGAGAGAGAGAGAGAAAGAGAGATAGTGAGAGAGAGAGAGAGAGAGGTATAGATATATATATATATATATATATATACACAAACAAAAAGACACTTGCGCATGCATGTATTTATATGTTTATACTAACTGACCTTGTAGTGTAGCGTTTTTACACTACTGTAATTATTGATTAAGAAGAAATATATTTGTTCTTGTCGTTTACAAGTCAAGGTAGCTAAAAATTAAATTATTTTTAGTCATTCTTCGAAGAAGTGTTTGCTAATTCAATATTGGTCCAGTAAAATTTTGTTACAAATATTTGCAGGTTACTGTTTGTATATACATATTTAAAAAACAAAAACGAAAAGATTTCAGTTCGTCACTCGATGTGAATGTGTTATCTGTCAGATAATATATATGTAGGTATGCCCAGCAACATGTATAGAGGATCTGGTGTAGCAAACATTATATACATATATATATATATATATATATATATATGTATATATATATATAAAATATGTTATTCGTAGTGTAGAAAATTGCATATACCTTTGAAATATTTGGATGCATTTATCTAATCGGTCAGTTTAAATCTGTTTTCGGTTATTTTATAGTTTCACACGCATAAATCAAAATGTGTAAGAATCATTTAGTTCATGTTTTTTTTTATTATTGTTTCCATTCGCGTAAAGTTTAGCAACTGTATGGTTTTTGATCATTGAATATTTCCTAATCATAATGTGTAAATTATCTAAAACTTTGTAGACGGTTTACATTCCCAAACCACCGAGCTTCTATCCTCAGCAATGCATGAGTTAATTTTCTAATACATTTTACGATGAGTTATTTCCATTTATCCTCATTTAACAACGAATTTGTTGGCTTTTACTTATATGTTTGGCTGCTAAACGCTTTTGATGAATAGCGCAGTGAGACAAAGTATTTGGTGCAGCTTCATTTGTATATGTCGTAACGCCATGAGCTAACGTATTTGTTCCATCTGTGGTAAAATTGTGAGAGGATCATTTGTTTGCTAACATTGTTACATTTCTCTTTAAATTGCAGCAAAGTCGTATATTGTTCATCAAAGGAAACTTTATGTATATCATTTAAATTAATATTTCAAAACCTTGGGAAAATGTTTAATTAAAATTGCCAAAACAAATTCAGAGTGGGCTTTTTTTATGCCGAAAATATCGTAGTTAAATGATTCTCCTGTATTTTCCTTTACCAAAAGGCAGGAATGTTTCAGCACCTCTTCACACACATACCCACACACATGAGTGTGCGCGTGTATATGTGTGTATGCATTTATGGGTACAGGACATCACCAACTCTGCAAACAAGTTGAAATACGTAAAGACTGCAGTTAAATACGTAAACGAGAGAAAATACGGAAAACAGGACAAGTAAACAGAGAAAAAAACCTTTCATCAGTTGGCGGATCTTCTATCTACTCCTCATTTCGAGCATTCATTTGAATGCTCGTAATGAACATTCAGATAAACATTTTGTATCTTTATGATCTATTACGCATGCTAAGCCATTGATGTTTGATGTTATTATAAACAATATTACCCTCATATTTATACATATAAAACAGAAAAATGTCAGGAAAAATGTCAAATATTATTTAATGAACTTCATAGGCTTATACCTGTTTCTGTCATTATAACATGTTATTTGTGTACCAGGATAACATCCTGTAGCTTCATCGGAGCCATGAATATGAAGTGCACTGTAAGACTATGAAGTTGATTACATTATATTTCGTGTTTGGAGTGCCATCTCTCTATTTTTAACGTATATTTTGTTCTGCACTTGGTTATTAATCTCGTATGCCTAGCAATATATATATATATATATATATATATATATATATATATATATATATATATATATATATATATATATATATATATATATATATATATATATATATATATATATATATATATATATATATATATATATATATATATATATATATATATATATATATATATATATACATACATATATATATATATATATATATATATATATATATATATATATATATACATATGTATATATACATATATATGCACGCATATTATGCATGGGCATATAATGCATAGGTATATATATATATATATATATATATATATATATATACAGGCACACACACACGCAACACACCCAGACAAACTGGATGAAAATACTCTATACATTTTGCAGTCGCTCAACAGATATTAGTTTAGAAAGTGAACATCACGAACATCACACAGCTGTTGTATCTGTCTTTGATTTATTCTAAGCCGTGTGAAAGTACTCGGAGTTTGGCCTTCACCTTACCCTTCAAGGCAGAAGAACTTTAACACACAATCGCATATACATTGAAGATAAATATGGGTGTGTGCGAGTGCGACATATAAGTTATATTTGTATATATATATATATATATATATATATATATATATATATATATATATGTGTGTGTGTGTGTGTGTGTGTGCGTGTGTGTGCGTGTGTGTGTGTGTGTGTGTGTGTGCGAGTGTGTGTGTGTGTGTGTGTGAGTAAAAATAAATACAAAAAAAGGGGTTTTGTATAATTGTGTATAGAGGAATATATTATTTTGTTTAAAAATGTTCCAACTCTGTCTGTTTTTTATGTTTTATTTATATTCTTGTAAAATTAATGTGGGATATAGAATATGGAATATACAATATATACTATAAAAATGGATGGTACAATGAAATAAAGCATTGAATGTCTTATTGAATATATGGAATATGTCTTATTGAATAGATGAAATATTGAGTGTTCAATATAAACGATTAAATATATAAAGGCGAATACGTATTTTCTATACCTTGTGGTATTTCATCATGGCCGGTATGACAGACTTTAACAGACAGTCTGTTAAAGTCTGTCATACCGGCCATGATGAAATACCACAAGGTATAGAAAATACGTATTCGCCTTTATATATTTAATCCTTTATATTGAACACTCAATATTTCATCTATTCAATAATACATATTCCATATATTCAATAAGACATTCAATACTTTATTTCATTGTACCATCCATTTTTATATTATATATTGTATATTCCATATTCTATATCCCACATTAATTTTACAAGAATATAAATAAAACATAAAAAACAGACAGAGTTGGAACTCTTTTAAACAAAATAATATATATATATATATATATATATATTATTTTCGTATTTTACATGCTTCCCTCATTTGACTGCGGTCATGTTGGAGCAGTAACTTTTAGTCAAACCAATCGACCCCAGGACTTATTCTTTGTAAACCTAGTACTTATTATATCGCTCTCTTTTATCGATGCTCTAATTTACGGGATCGTAAACACTCCAATGTCGATTGTCAAGCGATGGGTGTGGGGGTAAACCCAAGCACACGCACACATGCACACACACAAACATATATACGACGGTCTTCTTTCAGTCTCCGTCTACCAAAGCTACTCACAAGATTTTGTTCGGCCCGAGGCTTTAGTAGAAGACACTTGCCCAGTGGGACTGAACCCGAATTCATGTGGTTGGTAATCAAGCTACTTACCACACACCCACTCCAGTGTCTATCTATCTATCTATCTATCTATCTATCTATCTATCTATCTATATATATATATATCTATCTATCTATCTCTATCTCTCTCTCTCTCTCTCTCTCTCTCTCTATATATATATATATATATATATATATATATATATATATATATATATCGCTAATAATGAAGAGTGTGGAGGTTTGTACATCCACAAAATTTATTTTATTGTA
Source organism: Octopus bimaculoides (assembly GCF_046866305.1). Classification (NCBI taxonomy): domain Eukaryota; kingdom Metazoa; phylum Mollusca; class Cephalopoda; order Octopoda; family Octopodidae; genus Octopus; species Octopus bimaculoides. The sequence continues at coordinate 39,126,224 of NC_142932.1, forward strand.
AAGTAAATTAATTAATTAAGTTAATTAAAACCATAAACAATAGATATTATATCGATTGGGAGCTAATTAGTATGCGTAAATGAGTTTTACTAAATATTTACATCAAAACACATTAATTAATACAAGGCACGAACAAGCCCTTTGATGTTTATAGAAGCACGGTCGTCGAACTTGCGAGAGGCGTAAAGATAATTTTTATTAGCCAATGTTGCAGCAACAATTGTCCTAGACAGAACAAATAAAACAACATTACTTATATATAAAGCATTTAATTACCATCATTAATCAAAACAAATACCCTACACCAGCATGGCACCTTGCCCGATGGAAGGCGGAGGCCCTTGCGAAATTAGAATCCATATACGAGGGCCCATTTTAGAATCTTAGGGGACCATCGCCTCAAGTTTGAGATTTTATTCTCTCCTGGAAAAATAATTATTTCTGCCAGGGTGTATTTGAAGACTGTCGAAAAGTATACTTTTAGCAAAAACAAAATAAATAAAATAAATGATACCATTGTAGTTGCAGGTGGGCCCCTTTGTAGTTGGTGGTGTTCTACAATACATTATTCGTAGGCCACCTGGACTACTGTTCCCCAAAATGGTTATCTCACAGAGTAAATTAACAGCGGTCCTTGAAGCAATCCGGTGGAACTTCACAAAGAGGATTGTCTCATTGCAACATCTCCGATAATGTGAAAGGCTGAATCAGCTATAACTCTACTCCCTGGTGCGACGCGGGAGAGATATGTAGTAATATACATCCGGAAGATCCTGGAATGGATTGTGCACCATTTTGGCATTTGTGTATAAATGTGAAAACCGGTCGCCACTACACAGTGACAAAGTTCTCAACAAGGCCGTCGTGCTCGGGACAAGTTATTGCAACATCATGGGTTTCAAGTGCCCACAGTTTTTCATATTCTCCCAAAGATCTTGTCGAACCTACACAAAGTGTATGTACGTGTTTTCGAAACAAATCTGGATCTCTTCCAATCGAGAGTCACAAATGAATCTATCTCGCAGCAGGAGGCGCAACTGACAGCAGTGACATGAACCTCACTTATTGACAAATGCCACTTATCAGAGTAGGCTGACAATCATAACAGAGTAGCAAAACGGTGGTGCCCCAGCATGGCTGCAAATTTGGGCCGAAATCAGAAATAAATATATATATGGAGCAGCATACCTCACAACATCAAAAAGTAACCGCCCTAAAACATACATCTGTACACAGCAATAAATCACCTAGAAGTTTGATAAATAAAATTAGTATATAGAAATCGTATCACAGGATAAAAAGCGTTGAAAACGTTTAAAATATTATTCAAATATTGGCAGTTCGCTCACCTTAACAGTATTCAGTGAGCTGCGACGGGAAGTCTACGCCAAAATTAGTAAATGGAATCAGTAACAATTTTTCTAAGAAAAATATTGTTTACAAATTTGACAAGTATATATATATATATATATTTCTCATAATTAGAGACAAATACATACTTCAAAATACACACATAATGCACACACACACATATATATGTATTTATGTATATATATATATATATATATATATATATATATATATATATATATATATATATATATATATATATATATATATATATATATATGTATATACGGTGTGCAATGAATAAGTTGTCGCCAATTTATAGTTTTTATTTCGCGCATGCGCCTTGTTTCCTTTCGTCTATCTCGATTACACAGTGTAGTCGGATCACTTGTGTACTGTATGTGAGAAAAAAAAAAGAAGATAAAAAAGACACCGCCATAACGTCATACTGCACTGATTGCCATTCGTGCCGCAAGCTCCAATACAAACGTAAGAATATACTGGACTACCGAAGTCTTGCCGTGTCTCGCAAGACATGTACCGAGAGTAATAGAAATTAAATATCTAGTCAACATGATGGTGTTTGGAGTACGGCTTAGACTGAACACGGAGCCCTACATCAAGTACCTAGATGAGGTAGTGCTCACCAAAGTGGAACTGCAGGCAAGAAATATGTTAGCATTCACCAACTTAAACAATTACAGCGTGCAGGAGAGTTATCGGTGACTCCGAAGCTGAAGCCAATGCCGATTTTAGTGAATAGATTTACTCTTTAGTATTTCAATATATGTTTAGGTAATTATGGTGAATATATCTGTTAGAATGTGATGTCTGTGATTTTTTCGTTTTCGTGAAATTTAGGCAACAGTTTATTCACCACAGATTGTATATATGTATGTGTGTGTGTGTGTATATATATATATATGTGTGTATGTATATGTATGTATATATATATATATATATATATATATATATATATATATATATATATATATATATATATATATATATATATATATATATATATATATATATATATATATATATATATATATATATATATATATATATATATATATATATATATATATATGTATATATATATATATATATATATATATATATATATATATATATAAATACATATATATATATAAATACATATATATAAATACATATATATACATATATTTATATACACATACACACACACACGCACACACACACATACACACACACATATGTATATATATATATATATATATATATATATATATATATATATATATATATATATATATATACACACACACATGTATGAGCGCGCGAAATGGAGAAATCATAGGAAAATTAATTAATAGATATGAACAACCGTCCTCAAATACTAATAACACTAAATACAAACGTCAGTTTCAATAATGATTGTGTCAAGTAAATATCTACATTGAGATTATTTGAAAGTTCAAAATGTCACGAAGAATAATTGACCAATGGAAAACGAAAAATACAAAAAATATGTGAGGAGTTATATTTTACTTGAAATGTTGAGAACGAAATTAATGTAATCAACAAACATGTTAAAGGAGAATTTATGAAACTATGGTATAGCGAATGTTAGATTTTGGTTGAAATCAAATAGATATTGATACATCATATTTATATATTTGTGCCAAATTGAATTTCCGAAACACTTTCGCACCCTTGGAAAACATTCATAACCATTTCACATAGATGTGAGCTTATTCAATCTATGCATATTTTTCTACTCTAGGCACAAGACCCAAAAGTTTTGGGGATGGTCCACTCGATTAGATCGACCTCAGTACACAAATGGTACTCAATTTATCGACCCCAAAAGGATGAAAGGTAAAGTCAACCTCGGCGAAATTTGAATTCAGAACGTAAAGACATGTATTTAAAATGGCTTCCACAATTCTCTATTTCAAATAATCCAGAAATTTAAAGTATCACACAGGCAATATTCGTCGTGCTCCGTAATATATGAAATTAATGTTTAGCAAATATTTACTGGATTCCATTGATTACATTAGCAGATTTTGATTTATATAGTGGTGTGTGTGTGTTGATTAATTAATAAATTAATTTGCATCCATTAGATGT
>NC_142932.1:39134694-39154694 GCF_046866305.1 Octopus bimaculoides
AAAAGATAAATTGTTTTTATAAGTAGAAGGGTAGTGCAGAAATAGTAACAAGGGGAACAAGTTTGTAGATTGTGTATCGATACAATGATAAACCCAATCAAATGCGGTAAAGAGAGGAATTACATTGTTGTTAACTGAAAGGAAGTAAAAAAATACCTGCATCGGTGGTGCAACGGTTAGCATGGTTGCTTTCCAAGCAATCGATCCGGTTTCGAATCCCGGCCGACACAGTCATTAACTACATCGGGCTTAGAATTCACTAAGGGGTGGTGTGTCATAAGAAAGTGATTCAACAGTGCGAGTTCAAGAATCAGAAGAATCCATATCAAGAGTCATTTGACAGTTGAATCGGAACAGCCAAGAAAAGCAATAGGCGTGAAGAAACCTAAAATAAAGTGGCCGAAGTCAAATGATCCAGCTAGCTATGGGAAATTCGATGACGAAGTAGCAAGAAAAAACACTAAACACGAGGATTTGGCCGACCCGAGGCTATAGTAGGAGACAGTTGCTCAAGGTGCAACGCAGTGGGACTGAACGCGGAACAATGTGGTTGAGAAGCAAGCTTCTTACCACACAGCCATGCTGCGCCTGTGTGCTTGCGCGTGGATTCTCCTTCTTTCGTGACCTTTAGATTTCATTGCCTTTTGCACATTCGTTTTGAAATGAATATTGTTGCATAGCCATTTAATTTCTCTTTGTCTTTCATAATAATGTTTGAAAATTCATCTCTCTTTCTTCATCTGAATGAAATACTGTGCCAATAGTAAAGGACTTTCTCACTATCCGATACACTTTGTTCACGTTTGCATTATAGATTTTTTTAAAAATCTCTAAATAGAAACATCATTAATTGCAATATGACTATTTCATTATTCTTTCTCTGTGCTGACGGATATTTGCATCTCTTTTGTTATGTACCATCAGACTGGTTATATTATTATTAATTCCGAATCTTTATCTAGCTTTAGATACGTGTTCTTTTATATAAGATATATATATATATATATATATATATATGTTTCAGTTCTATTCAAAATATTTGTTCATAGAATAGTAACTAGTTAAGTATTTTGGCTGGCTACCTAGGTGCAAATATTTTAGCATCTCGATTTCCAGAAAACATTGAAACTCGCTTACATCATTTCCCAGATTTGTGAACTACATTTGTACACTTCATTAAAAGTCAGTATTAACACCTTATCAATCATATTTGCTTGAAGTCATTCGACAATAATTCAAAAATCAGTGAAGTCGTGATTCCGACATTGTTTAGATAAACAATGTCCTGTTTGTAATGAATGTTATGAAATGTATGATATATCAAATAAGATGATATTTATTATACGACAAACTGATTAGTAGATAAAGAAATAGCCATAAAAATTATAAAATAATTAGATTTATTCTTCTACTTGAGAATGGGAAATGGTTCCAACGTAATATGATGAATCAATAATAGATTTTCAAGACACAAACATAGCGTTCCTTCTTAGCTTAATATCTCGTTAAAGGGGACTGAAGTGCCATTTAAATTCAACATTTCCAAAATAAAATCACAATCATATTTATTCAAACATATATACATGTATAAATACACGAGTATATACACATACACAAACAGATATATACTATGTTTTCTTATGTTCAAGTAGAAGAGTCATTGTTGTAAACGGCGGAGTTCCCATTTTGGTGTTAAGTGGTAACATTTTTCTTTGATATACCAGTTAAAGTAGACTAATACAATTCTGCAATGTTTTATTTGTAGAGAATATATGAGTCTTCATTATCTTCTATTTACTTTCTTCAAGAGGATACATTCGACTTCGATTCTACAGGATCTCATACTGGTGACTGTTGTGAGAACATCAAATATGCACCATGTTTGTGTGATTATTTGCATTAATATTTTCGTCTTTTTGCAACATGTTTTCTCCTACACACGCACACACGCATGGACGCACACACATATATACACACACAAATGCACACATATATATACTCATACAAGAAAACTCTCATATACTAAAAAGTTTTAAAAAATAGATTACCTGTTATTTGTTCCAGTCTTCCGATTACTGCCACGTTCTGGCTGGCACCACCTTTACCATTTAGTAGGACTAATCCCTTCCAGTATTTATTTGTAAACATGGTGTTTATTCTATGTGTTTCGCTTCCTCGAACATCTACGCTACGTCGATGACACCAATAACGGGCCTCAGGTTATGTGAAAAAGCTTTCTTTCAGATCCCTTCTATCAAATCCACTCACAAGTCATTGCTTATTCTGGGGTAATAGTGAAAACTATTTGTCCATGATAACGCGCTGTAGGACTGAAGCTGAGAGCACTTAGATTGCAACCAAGCTTCCTACCTCACAGCCAAGCTTTCACCAATACATATAAACTTTTTTTCTTTTATTCATGTGAGTCATGTGGCTGCTGTCATGCTGGAACACAACTGTGATTTTGAAATTTTACATATTCTTCTTTGTCCGATTTATTGAGGGCGGTGGGAGTTCATATCCTTAACTTCGTAGACATATTAAAGAACTACTGTCTTCGATGTTAATGTTGACCTATAACAATAACTAGGTAGGGTCGCTTATGACAAGATTATATAAAAACAAAAGTGTCCGTCCTTGAAAGGAAGGCACAGCAATGATATTGCAGGTATCTAAATTGTGGTAGCATTGTACAAAAGCTGATGAAAGCTAGTTAAAGACAGCAAGCGCCTGCCGCAGGAAGTTCGATTAGTACAGTGCGGCACAACACAAAACATGAAAATTGTATTTTTTAACTTGTTTATAATCACTGAACGTTCTATAATACCTAAATTAACATATCTTTCTGAATAGTGAGCTAGCAGAAACGGTAGCACCCCGGGAGAAATTCTTAATGTTTCGTCTGTTTTTTTTTACGTTCTGAGTTCTAATTCTGCCGACGTCGACTTTGCCTTTCATCCTTTCTGGGTCGATAAATTAAGTACCAGTTGCGTACTGAGGTCGATCTAATGGCCAGGCCCTTTCCCAAAAATTTCGGGCCTTGTTCGTAGTGTAGAAAAAAATTATTATTATTCACCGCATAAATAGATACCCCTGTCTATTTTGGTTAGATTTACGTCATTTGTTTATATTTTTAATATTGCTAGACACCCTGACTAGTAGTGATCTTCGGAAATTGTACCAGCGATTGCATTGAACCAGTGCATTATTTCTTTTATTTTTATGTTAACGCGACGAAATGGCGAAGTCAAATTCGCTAGGAAATGTGATCAGAGTGTATGGGAACATAATCAAATAAAGCAATGGATTTTGTTTAGGTATTTACATATAATGTAATAAAAGTTGATGCTGATCTGCAAAATCGTGTAGAGTAGCGCTTGTCCAATCATTCTAGTTCTAGCAATGGTACCAAATTTAAAAAAATTGACTAATCAACGTCTGTTCATTTGAGTAAATACATTAAATATCTTAGAAGAAAAATTGCATTTTCTTCGATACAAACTTGGAACAAGGAAGCCAGAACTGCAATTACACTTTCATTTAAGCAATATCATTAATAATCTTCATAATATATTACCTTTCAAGAGTTCTATTCGAAGAAATGCCAGGTAGATAAAAATCTACTTTTCAATTTGAAAGATAAATGATCTTGCAGAAATAAGTGCTTATTCGAAGCATTTAATTTCTAGTACATTAAATACAAGAGAATATATTATTAGCTGATTGAAATTTAAAAACTGATAGAAAATGTTACCGTAATATATAATGGAAGGTGCCAAATTGTGGAATTAGTTCTGTCAGAAAGTGATGTACATTATTTATCATGCACCAATGCAATTAGTTCAGCCAAGAACTGTAATACATTGATAAAAATGAGGTCGTGTATTGCACATATCCGTTAAAGGCTCATTATAATAATATATAGTGTAGCCTGTCTTGCACACATGTGGTTTTTAATTCAGGTATTGATTAAATTACACACACCCACACACAAATAGAAATAAATAAAATACATTTTTCCCATTAAATATTTTCAGAATGCTGTATTAGATATCTAATCAACGAAGGAAAATCCAATTTATGTGCCGCACTAAAATACATGAAAATCTCAAGTAGAAAACAGAATGTTCTAAAATAGGCATCAAAATTCACCTGAAATCAACAAGTAAATAATTATAACAATATACATAAATGTGCTTAATCTGTCACAGGACGTATGATGTTCCCAGAGTTTTACCTGTTATATCACAAGAGTAACTTTGAGATTATTCTTTACCACCGTTTCTGGTTATGAAACAAAAATATGGCATTTTGTCATTTTTGTTTATCTTCAGATAAAATGATGAGCATGTTTCAGTCATTAGACTATGGTCTTGCTGGAGAACCTACTTCAAAGGTATGTAGTTGAATGAATCGACTGCAGTTCCTTCATATTATCAGCCTGGTATTTATTCTATCGAACGCGTTTTCCCTAACCGTTGAGTTACGTAACGCTAACACACTCACAAAACTCGTTGCAAATATAGAAAAAGAATCATTCCGATTCATCGCCTTTCATAAACAGCAGTCGATCTCATCCAAATATTTGCTAACGATACTACTCCTAGCTTGCGATGTTCACCGAAATATTAATCGTTGTTTACCTGTATACAGACGTAACATACGTGGGAAGTCACAGTTGTCTTGCAGACTTAGTTTCCTTCTTAACTTACATCCGGTTGCAGAGTTTGCTACAGTGCACAACGTCTGCACCCCATGTACATTTCTGTACCTCAGCAATCCTTCTGCGCGAGAGTGGCACGGACTGCTGCACTGGCGCTGGTTTTGGTTTCATAAGTTGAGTAGATTTGATCTGCTGTTTAATTCAGTGACCATTACGATATATGTTGTTGCGGTTGATACGTGACGTGCAACTGGCTTTAAACAGCAAGCGTTTAAATATCATGATGAGCCATACTGGCGTGAGCCGGAGGATTATGAATCACGTATGTATTAGTGGAAGCACAAGTATTGATTGGACAGGGTTTGAATAATGTGTAAAATATAGAAACAGTTGAAAATTGATCCGTTTTAAGGGGAAATACTATTATCGGAAATTACTTAAAATTTGGCACTGGTACATAAGGGGTATTTTATTCTCAGTTAAAAAAAAAACTCTAATTATACTGCGTTTATCTAGGACAAACGAGTTTATGTATTTTAGGCCATTTTTTTTTGTTGGCACAGTTGCTTTAAATAAGTTTTTTTGTTATCCGATCAATAGTATTGGGTTTGGAGAAGGAACCGTTATTTACGCGTTCATATGGGTCATACACGAACAAAAAAAATCAACTTCCTTCAAGTTCATCATTCCTATTTTAAAACACAATGTGATCACAACCAACATGACTATTTCCACCATATTCGTTTTCTTCCATATAAAAATTCACCTTCACCTCTTCCTCACTATCCTCAATAATTGGTATTGCAATTTTCGTCATCATTATTTTGATCATATTCTCATGACAGCCTTCTTTATTGTTACTAAATTCTCTCTATAAGGTTAGAATATATTTTTAATACCATCTTAAGGATGAAGGTACATAAGAGATATGAGGGCATCGAAATTTCATCCTTGTTCGTATTTTACATGGTCACATAAACAAACTAGATAATACTCAACTGTAGAAACATGTTAATGATTAGATCGATCTAAGCATGTGATATCTAGTAAGTGCAGGTTTATAACTATGACGTTGCTGCATCGTCTAACAAGTCGTATTATAATTTTAGCAGAGATTTATTAGCTTTTAATGTAAACAGGAACGCACTGAGGGTAAAATATATATGTATGCCATTGAGTATAAAACCCTATGTGAGTATATAATCACCACGGCATTATGGCATGCCTTTCGGTTGCTATATCACCTCTATGACCGCAGATGCTATAAACAGAAACTGACAGATTTCTCAAACAATGAGTCATAAAAGCATAGTTTGTTCTGCGAAGTAGGAAGAAATCCAAAGACAAAATATGTTTTATGCCTTGCATTTCATTCCCTACAACAATCTTGCTTTCAAATGATTGTTGCATTTTCGTTATTAAACCGTGACCGTATAAAGTGTGGCTAACAGGGTCCATGGCATTTTACAGGGCAACTCGTGATTTTGTCCGGGATTGCTTATTGAGTTTTCGCAAATAAACTGTATATGAACATTTCCCTTTTCTCATACTAGAGACACGAAGAATAGGAGATATAATCGCAACGCCATCTTTATACACCTTTAGACATTTAGATACTTAGAAAAATGTCTGCCAGAATTACAAATGGTCGCAGCTAACTTAATAACAGCTCCTAGATGGCATTTAACGGTGTGAGATTACACGAAGGAGCTGTGTGTACATGTAAGTGCGTGAGCGTGTGTATATGGTTGTGTTTGTAGACCCGTGCCACTGCTTGTACGTGTGTTTGTATGGTTTGTAGGTTGTGCTCTGACTATCTGTGAACGTTTTTGAGATTCGACCCTTTGTCATTTCCTGTTCTTGGTTAACCCATAAAATCTTTAGAAGTGTGACTGACGAAGAGGAAATAAAGGCAATAGAACGCAATATTAAAACAATTGTCACGGATGGCTAGAGCACATGCAACTACAAACACACATACACACGATAACAGGGATGTACACGCACACGCATGAGCACGTAACCATGACCTCAGATCCTGCGTTTACTCTCACTCTTACGTCCACTTCTAAGAAAACACACATCTGGAGAAACATACATTCATGCATACACACTAACATAAGACTGATTCTCAAGCAGAAGCATAACAGATCTTGGAATACGAAAGGAAGTCACCAAGACACAGAAAGGTCAGAAGCAGCGACAAACGGACTTTGGGTAACAAAGACTCGTTCGATTGCATAAGCAGTATTGTAAACAAACGATGGATTAATTAATTCGTTAGATATTTAGCAAATTGACAAACAATAAAAAGTAGTATTGCTCCCGTACGTGTGTTATTGATATTTGCGTAACGTCTCTTCAGAAACACAGAGAAAGCACATAATATTCCATCCAAGAATAAAAGTATTTTTAAAAAGCAAAGAATATCAACTGCATTATGACTATGAAATATCAGTTTACTCAAAGTATCAGCCCCAATTTCGTGGGAGTGGGTGTGTCGATTGTGTCGACCCCAGTGATGAATTGCACTAATTTTAAAGATCTTGAATGAATGAATGACAAGCTCAGTCTCGGTCCAGTTTGATCTCAGACTAAAGAGACAGATGAAGTGCTATTAAATAGTTTGTCCTGTATACTGGTGTCAGTCCGTTGCTTGGTATTTGATTTTTCCAGTCACGCATTATATCGAAAAATGAGAGGGGGCGAAAAGTAAATGAAAAAATGTAAAAATTTGACATACGATGTGCATTATTCGTGCCATGCTAGGCTAACAAATGAGCAGGTTCCACACAAACAGATTATGACAGAAAGACTCATAAATTGAGTGAGAGAAGAGGAGGTACAATTTCTATTTCCTTATTTTAAGCTTTGAATATTTTTCTTATTTTAAGGTAATTACGTTTGTCATGAATATTACTCATTCTTTGTTTTCTTATAAGCAACAAATATTTTGGTACCTGTTAAATTATAATTGCCGTATGTACACCATATCTTTTCATGACGGGAAAAATACACTTTGAAAGCTTTTCTTCTTATGGCGGGTAACATCCTGGTATAGTAATACAATCCGAAGTACTAACGAACGAAGACTTTTGTATTTTCTTTAAATAATAGAAGTGAAAGCAGAAAATGTAATTGAAAACTGGCCATTTATATACTTTAAGACCGAAATAGCTTCACGTCGATGATATATTTATGCAAAGGCTGATTGTTGACACAATTTAAAAGCAAAAATACCACTTAGTAAGGAAAATAATTGATTTCTTGTTTAAGAGAAATTATGAATATTGGCATATTTAGACTCTCATAGAAATGTCAATAAAAAAAATAGTGTCTCTTTCTTGCAGGATACACAAATCTATTGACTTTCATCTGTTTTCTGTCACGAAAGAAATCGATGTAGCTGTATCAGCTTTCACAATCACCCAAGCAATCAGATCTTGGCAAGTTATTGGAGGTCAATTGATGACTTGCCAGCATCGAAAATTGATAGGATCGCGATTATTTCACCCTAGAGTGAACAGTTATCTTGTGGCTAAACACACTTTCAGATTATTCAATGTAGCGTAAATGCATCTATTCTAATAGATCATGTAGTTGACCGTAATAAATTTGCTTAGCATTTCTTCCTTTTGGAAAATTTCTAAACACAAACAAACTCAGTTAAAAGGAACCTTTCAAATGCAGTGAAACCAAAAATATTTACTGTATTTAAAGCATGCTAAATGAATATTTATATGGAGCAATAAAATCTAAATCAAAGTATATGAACATTAAAGTAATAACTAAATTTACTAGGGTCACACAAATATCCGCCATTGAATAGTAAAAAGATACAATACAAAAAAGAAACATAAATCTTGGCGGACATATTGGCATTAGAATTCTATGTAAGAATTGAAAATAACTTCTATAGATTGAAACAAGTAAAAACAAAAACAGCAGCAAATTTCTTCTTCGTGACATGACTGATATATATGGAAATAAATCAGACAAACATGTGATATATTATCAATATTCATGGGAAAATATATTAATATCTATAAAGAAATTTTGTATGAGTATCATTTCATAGATTCTATTAAGTGATACAGCGCAGGGAGACGAAAAAGTACCTTATTTGGTATGAAATCCCCAAAGAGTAAGAATTTTACGTATCATTAGCATATCATTTACCGTTTCAATCTAAAAGTTCGACGGTCTACAACATAACCCAGTCAAGACATATTTGTATTCATACTAAGAACAAAACTAGTCCACCTGATACACAATGCATTAATTGAAATGCCACGAATATTTGACGTAGATTTTGAGAAAAAAATTCAATAATGACCAGCAATATAATACTCAAATATTCTATTCTATACACATGATCACGCTCGTATGCCTGTATATATGTGTATATATATATTTGTATACACGAGTTAAGTTCATGAATAATAGAAAGTTTATAATTCATTTTGAAATGAAATACCACATGCCTTATGTAAATGTAAATGTAGGTGTTTGAGTGTACGTGTGCGTATGCGCGCAAAAGTGTGGTGTGCATTATATTTGATGTTACAGTTGTTGTAAATGTTGATTAATCACTGATTAGCTTTCAAATGCAGCATTGATTATCGAAGGTCCTTCAGGCAATGCCATACTTTCAATTCATTCATATATTTCGACTGAGACATCATTTTCTAATACATACTATCGTTTGATTTAGTTGCTAATTCTATAAGATCATGCGCCCACCTAAACTCTCCTTCGTGTACATAGACAAATGCTCTTTGCTCGTGAATTAAATGCAGTCGTATTTAAGTCGAAATGCAAGAGTAGGTAATAATTTTGAACACCAATTGCCTCTTAGAACTGTTGTCATAGGTCATAGAACATGTATGATAATATCTGAATAAAAATTGACATATGGTCGCTCAAAAAATCATTCCTTTAAAATGAGATTCTAAAGAGCAACGATGTAAAAGAAACTGGATTGTCACTCGTGTTTTAATTCCTGTCGGTCAGCAGGTTGTTTTAAAAGTCACGTGAAGTCTAATCAACGGAGGGATCGTGCTGTGTGTTGGGGGTCTTTGAATGGTAAAACTTTCAATGATTAAGATGACTTGAAATCGCATTTGTTTCAGTTTTCTGCACAAAAAAAATTACTCTGATTACACACAAAAAAGCGAAATTTCTTTCTTGCCATCCCATATATATATATATATATATATATATATATATATATATATATATATATATATATATATATATATATATATAGACATACACACACACATACATACATATATACATATATATAGTTATATATATATACGTATGTATGTATGGATGGATGGATGGATAGACGGATGTATGCAAGCTTGCATATATGTGTATATAAATAAAAAAAGAAACACCGATATACATCTTCATCGTCTTAGATTGTGTGCATATGATTCAGTACGATATTTCATAAACTCTGACTCGCAAGTGGCCCATGGAATGGTAAGTTCATAAATTCCTAAACATGTTTTTCAGTTGCAAAACCATGAACGGAAAACATCACTCAAGAATATTTCTATACCATCATTGAATGTCTACATCATGCATTTCCTTGATGGCCAGTTCGAAAAATTGTGAAAACCTACACACAAGGAAACATTGGTTACCTTCTTGACCCACACATCATGAATATTCAACCACCCATTCGGCGTGCAGCATTCATTCTAAATGTTCAATATTGTGATATATTGATCTGTATAAAAAAAAACAAACAAACAAAAATAACTAAAAATCACGTTCTTTCGCAGCAATAACACATTGTGCTTTAGTATTGAACACAGTGAACGTGACTACGTTAGCAATAAAAATTAAGTCCATGAGTAGAGAAGGAACATAAATGCTATGCGAATTATTTGAAGTCCACAACAACTTACATGTGGTGCACCCGTGTGCATATATTTCTAAATAATTTTAAATGTGCTTTTTGATTTTTAATGTCTGCAGGTTCCACTTGTTATTAATTCGATGCTGCTGTATTTGAAATTTTGCGCAATAGCGTCAAATAAGTATAAACCGCATTACTTCAGGCAAAAAAAAACACAAGAATAATGGTCGTATCTTAGATGGACATTACCAGTGGATTCACTCGAGTAACGCTCAGACATGAAGGCAAGCCAAATTATACCCCTAAGCAATGTGTAGTCCTCAAAGTAAAATTGTGTATCCGATGTTGAAATGAACATTATGGCTATTTCTGCATCGACCCTGATCATAGTATTGAGAAATCGTTGTTGATCTGAGGTAAACATAGCCAACTACAACAATAAGGAAGAATAATCAATCAGAATCAGTGAGAGACATTTTTAACATTTATCAGTTACGCGCTTTTGTTATTAGACAGTAGTCATGCTGGGGCACCGCCTTGAAGAAATTTCAGTCCAAACCAAGTACCTTCTTTGAGCTTGGTATTTATTCTATCGGACCATTTTGCCAGACAGATAAATTACGATGACATAAATAAACCGATACCAGTTGTCAAGCGGTGGTGGAGTAAAAACAGACAGTGACAGATATACGCGAATGTGTGTGTGTGTGTGTGTGTGTACTTCTCTGACTGTATGTATAGCAACCGGTATCTTTCTGTTTCCGTCTATCAGATCCACTCCCGAGGTTTTGATCGGCATGAGTTTATATTAGACGACATTTGCCCAAGACATCACAAATTAAGACTGTACTAAGAAACGTGGTTTGAAAGCATGCTCCTTGAATATAACTACGGCCAAGACAGTCTGATTATAGTTTTACAAAACTTGGGAATCACAGCACAATTAATTCGCTCGAAAGAAAAGTCAAATTTAAGCACGAAGAACACGTTTCATCCACGTAAAATATTTCTAATTTTAGAAGAAACCAGCGATTATTGCAACGGATGGCATCATATCATCCGCTGTTTTTGGTCAGCAGTTATTTCACTGAATTCAAAGGATGAATCGCGAAATTCACTTTCGCAGAATTGGAACTCGGAAAGAAATTTGTCAAAAACATTTTTGTCCGACGTGATAACGATTATGCCAGCTCACCGCATAAAGTAACAAATATAACGGGCGGTGTATTAAGTGGCCAATTGAAGTTTGTCGAGATAGAGGTTTATTGCTATGGTGGCATTCTAAGGTAAAGGTACAGCAAATCGATCGTATGGGGTGCAAAGCTACATTTCCTTTCACACTCACACATATATGTGTGTATATATATATATATATATATATATATATATATATATATATATATATATATATATATATATATATATATATATATATATATATATATATATATGATTGACCGTTGACTGAACACTATTCAATTTTTTTTTCTCCGTGTTTTTTCTCCTTGTCTCCGTATTCTTTCTGTTGAAGAGCGTAGCTCGAAACGTCAAAGACTTTCCGTATTCCTGAGCGTCATACTAATATATACTTTTGTTATTTACACCACCTGTCCTCGTCTGTTGTTATTTTTTGTATATTCTCCCATATATATATATATATATATAAAATATATATATATAAATATGTGTGTGTATGTGCGTGTGTGTGTGTATGTGTGTGTATGTGTGTATATGTATGTATGTATGTATGGTAAGTGAAAGACGGAAGATCGAATATACGAGAATATCTATCAGTAACCACAGCAATTGTTTCGATAAATCTAGCATTAATCCTTCACGGGATCAGGTGCATACGGCGGTGCAAATGTGTCTCATCGGGTGATAAATAGTTACAACTCGTTAAAATAACAGTTTCGCAAAGTACCTTCCCATTTCGTAGATTATATAATCCCTATTCAAATCTGGTTAGGCGTTGGTTACTCGGTGGGTTCTCCTAGATTTGAATACTTCATGTTCTAATTTGTGATCTGATTTAACCTCCCTGTCAAAGAAGAACACTTTCCACCGCATTCTACTTACATATAGGTTGATTTTCTCTAAAAGGTCACTATGTAATACTTCCTACTTCATGACCAACAAATATATACTTTTTCCATTGAATATCCTATCCACAGCGATTTCTTAATATAAACGAAGAATTGTCTGACTAATATTATCGTTAATTGTTCAAATGAATCTATATACTACTTTCTTGTGGACAGCTTAGATTACATGCAATGAAATTTTGGTCATCTTTTTACCAGGCCCTACATGTAAGACGACGCTCATACAAAAAATATTTTTCATCGATGATATCTTTTTAGCGGATCATCCAATTTTATTTTATCCATCGTCGTGACATGCTACCATGTAACACTTGCCTCTCGGAAATCGAGAATTGGCTCTGGTTATTAGGTAATAAAACGAATTGTTTATACCAGATAGCTTACATTCATATATATAACGAAAGTATGTATGTATATACTTCCGGTTTCGTTGAAGAAGGACGCGTGTGTTTCGTTCTCCTGAATCAACCCAATAGAGATTGCACAAATCAACGATAAAACCTACTAAACTGACGAAAACATAGACCTTGTTATATAAGAACAGTCTACTGTAATATACTATTTAAAAAACATAATATATTTCTCTAAAAGTTAAATATATTACATTAAAGTCAGCGACACAAGCAAGTAATCGTCGAAAACCCACGTGGTTAGTTACAAGGGATTGCCGAAATCGACGGAAAATAAATGTACTAAAACTGACAAAAGGTAGTACTTGTTACTTCATAACGGTCTAACGTAATATATTCACTTAAAGAAAAAGTAATATATTAGACTAAAAGTTTAATATAGTAAGTTTAAAGTCAGTGAAACAAGCTAAAGGTATCGTCAATAACCGCGTGGTTACACGTCGTAATTATATCTGCAATCGAACGTAAGAAGAAAAAAGAATTGTTTTTGGAAGAAAACTTCGTACAAGAAGAAGGATTTGGAATTTTACCTCTTACGAATAAGTATCCTTTTCATTTGTTTATTTTCTATTAACTTAGGTAACATTTGAGTTACAACATAATCTTGTTTACTTTACGAATAAGTATCCTATTTATTTGTTTATTTACTTTTAAATTAGGCAATATTCGAGTTACAACATAATCTTGTTTACTTTCTGAGAATTCTCACTGTAATTTTCATTTAACATTTATTACAACGACCCCTTAGCTCTGATTCTGTTTAAAAATAGAAACCTTTACGACCCCCCCCCCCCCACCTTCTTTTCAGTATCGTTTCGTTTCTTCTCTTCGCTTTATCTCTACAACTCTTTGAATTACAAATCCCATTTAGAATTACGAATTTTCATTTTTCATTTTTCCATTTTTCGTTCTCCTACACATCTTCGTTACCTGCCCCCACTCTTTTTCATAAGTACCGTTTCCCCTCTTTCTCTCTCTCTCTCCCTTTATCTCTTTACACCTATCTCTCTCCCTCTCTGTCTTCCATATCTTACTCTTTTTCTCATCTCCCTCCCTCGCTTTCATATCTTCCTCTTCTTTCCATATCTCACTCCTTTTTCTCATCTCTCTCCTTCGCTTGCATATCTTCCTTTTTCTCAGTTCTCTTCCCTTTCCATTGCATCTCACAACGACTTCCTCTCCTTCTGTCACTTCAACCTCTCCCTCATACACTTTTCATTTCCCCCTCTTCTCAGTCCGTGTCTCCCTTCCTCTCACATCCTTCATCCTTTCTTGTTTCTTCCTCTTTCTCTTCCCATCCTCTCCCTCCCTCTGTCTCTATTTCTCTTCCGCTCCCCTCCTTCACTCTGTCTCTCTTTCTCTCCCCCTCGTCTACCTCCCTCTGTCTCTCCAACACCCCACACTCCCTCTCTTCCTCATATCACCCTCTCTTTTTCCTGCATATCTCACTCTCTCTTTCCTTCATATCTCCCTCTCTCTTTCCCTATTACACCCCTCTGTGTTTCTTCTTTTCTACCTCCCGCTATCTTTCACTTCCTCTCTATCCCCTACTCCCTTCTGGGCTTAAAAAACGAAGATGGCACCAACGTGGGAAAAGAATGAGTTAGATCATCTGTTGCGAGCATGGATATTTGCTAGTGGCGATCCCCCAAACAACATCATCACTGCTGCACTGAAGAATAATGGCTTTCACAGAACCACTGAACAGATAGAGTGGAAGAAGAATGAATTCCTCCGCTCGTATGCACTCATCAGACCACACATGGACACCCTAGATGTCATAATCGAAAACCATTTTGGAAAGGCTGATAAGGATGGAGATGAGGAAAAGGAAAAAAACACCCGGAAGTCTCTCTGACCCAGTGGCTCCTCAAAATAATGGATCACCCACTCCTATGAACAACCAGGCAGAAAAGGATAGTGGAGCCAAGGAAGCAGCAAATAGAAGTCTCTCTGTGCCAGTGGTCCTACAAAGGAAAAGAGCTCTAACCCCAATAGATAACCAGTGGAAAACAGTACCCACAAGAAAAGGAACAAAAAGTAGAAAATCCCAAGGTGGATCCAATGCCATCCAAGACACCAAAGGAAAGAAGAAATTTGGAAGGCACCCAAAAACTTGCAAATTTTACCTGCAAGGCAAATGTTGGCATGGGAAAGACGGAAAAAATTGCCGGTTTGCCAATCCGACACCCCGCCAAAACTGCAAAGGTTTAAAGGATAAAAACTTCCCCGAGGAAAGACGACAAATGTCCCCAAGGAGAAAATTCAAGGACGTGCGCTCTTCAGAAATCATACACAACGCAGCAGCTGAGCAAGAGTCTTTTTTGTGCATGGCGCAAAAGATTGTGCAGCAGCTGACGTGGCTACACCAAGCACAGACGAGGAACCTTGCCCTCCCCCCCACACACACTGCGCAAGACCACCACAGTCAACAGACATGGGATGGCCTCCCCTAACGCCTGCACAGGCATCACACCAATATTTTTATTAAATATTGGGGGCCTGTTGCATTATAATAAAAAAAGCAAAATTTCTTTCCTGAGAGACCTTGCTGCATGCAATCAAGCCCTATGCATAGCACTCGTAGAAACTCACCTCAGCCCTGATATAGAGAATGCAGAAGTACACGTACCAAAATATGTCATACTGCGAACAGACAGAAGGGCAAGGAGCCATGGTGGAGTTACTGTATACATCCGTGACGACCTCACACCCCAGGTCTTACTGTCATACTCAAATGCGACACCCTAGTTGTATACATAAGACAACATAATATAGTCATATGCAATGCATATTGCCCACCGGATGCTCCAAACCGCAAATTTGAAGATTGCCTCACTAGAATTAAAGAAATCCTCACGAAACTGGAACACCATGTGACCATATTTCTTATGGGTGATTTCAACTTCCCCAACGTAAAATGGCCCGAATGTCTCATACTCTCAGGAATGACTTATCGCAAGCAAGCACAGGTGGAATGCCTGCTCAACCTCACCAATGCCCTATTCATGGAGCAAGCTGTTCTCAGACCAACTAGAGCGAATAACATTCTAGATCGCTGCTTCACGAACAATACGGACGTCATTCATGATGTGAAAGTGACGCCGACATTAGTTTCGGATCACAACATAATAGAGCTGTCTATGTTTGGGCCAAAAGAAACCAGAGACATACAGCCTAAAGGAAGCACCCGAATCTCTCCATCTTGAACTTCCACAAAGCGGACTGGAAATCGATCCAGAAAGAGATCCTCAGAGAGGATTGGCCAAAATGTCTCTCCACACCAGACGTTGACATGAACCTAGAATTTTTCATGTCTACTGTGCAAGCCATACGCCAGAAATATGTCCCACAGCACAAGACCAAAACAAATAGAAACAAGATTCCAAGGGAGAGGAAGATCCTCATGAGACGACGGACGAAAGTTGCAAATCGACTCAACCAGCATCCCAAGAATGGCCAAAGGTCCCGCCTAAAAACGACACTGATGGAGATCTAAAAGAGGCTGCAACAATCCTATGTGAAGGAGAGAGCAGACAAAGAAGCCTGGGTTATAAAAAACATTAAGTCAAACCCAAAGGCCTTCTTTCATTACGCAAAAGAAACAGATTCAGTACGCTGCAAGATTGGACCCCTCTTCGAAAAGAATGGCTCCCTCACAGACAGTCCAACTAGGATCAGTGAGGTACTGAATGAGCAATTCAAAAGTGTCTTCACCACTCCATTGGAACACAGACAAGTGAACAAACCAGTGGACATTTGTGCTACCTCCTCTATAACCAGTGAGGCAGTTACGATGGAATATATCAACATTAGCGAAGAACATGTACTACTAGCTATACATGAAGTGGACACAAACTCAACTGCTGGCCCTGATGGTTTCCCAGCAATCCTCCTTATATCGTGTAAGCATGCCCTGGCAAAACCCCTCCAGATCGTATTCCAGAGCTTTCTCGCAAACGGAAGACTGCCAAGCAAGCTGAAGGAGGGAATAATATGCCCAATCCATAAAGGGGGAAGCAGAGCAGATGCAAAAATATTTAGGCCTATCTCTCTGACTTCACACATTAGCAAAGTCATGGAAAGGATAGTCAGAGGAAAACTAATCGCATTCCTTGAAGAAAATAAATTGCTGAGTGATACCCAACATGGCTTTCGACCAGGTAGGAGCTGCCTGACCCAGCTCTTACAACATTACGACTGGGTGTTGAGGCAGTTACTCAACAACTCAAATGTGGACGTAATATACCTTGATTTTGCAAAAGCTTTTGACAAAGTAGATAATGGTGTGATATTCCACAAACTGCGTGATCTTGGCATAGCTGGAAAACTTGGAGATTGGTCACATGACTTTCTGAAAGGTAGAAGTCAGGCAGTAGTGGCTAATGGAGCCACCTCTATGAAAACACAAATAATGAGCGGTGTTCCACAGGGCACTGTCTTGGGACCATTGCTTTTTTATAGTCGCTCTCTCGGATATGCCTTCAAGTGCCCGGATAGCCACTCTTGCAAGCTACGCAGACGATACAAAAGTCTCGCAGAAAATACAGAACTCCATTGATGTTGCACACCTGCAGCAGGAATTGGTCTCAGTTTACAGATGGGCTGAGGACAATAATATGAAGTTTAATGTTGAAAAATTCCAAGCCCTGCGCTACCAACGTCCAGAACTGAATTTGAAACTTACAGAGTACACTGGTCCGCAGGGAATTTCAATCCCAGAGCCTAAATCAGTGAGAGACCTGGGTATCGACATGAGTGATGATACCTCTTTCCAAGTGCACATTACCAGGATGGCAACAAAGTGCACACGATTGGCTGTATGGATCCTGAGAACATTCAGAACCAGAGATAAGGAAACCATGATGATCATCTGGAGGACATTTGTGCTCAGTCGCCTGGATTACTGCTCACAGCTGTGGTCACCCACCAGTCTGAAATTAACAGCAGACCTTGAAGCAATCCAGAGGAGATTCACAAAGAAGATTGTCTCTTTGCAACTGCTCAGCTACTGGGAAAGGCAGACACAGCTAAGACTCTACTCCTTGGAGGGAAGGCGGGAGAGGTATGCAGTAATATACATCTGGAAGATCCTGGAAGGAATCGTGCCAAATGTTGGCATTGAAAGTTACACCAATGCCATAACGGGACGACGTTGCATAGTGCCAAAGATCCCAGCAATGCCATCGTGCTTCAGGACCAGTTACTGCAGCAGTTTGAGTTTCAGAGGCCCACAGCTTTTTAATATTCTCCCAAAGAGCCTAGGGAATCTGCACAAAGTAGATGTAGGAGTTTTAAAATCAAAGCTGGACCTCTTCCTATCGAGAGTCCCAGATGAATCTAACTCGCGGCAGGAGGTGCAAATGAGGGTTGCTAAATCAAACTCCATTCTTCACCAAGTGCCACATATTGTAAGAGGCTCCCTGTAATAACAGTGTAGCAACACGGTGGTGCATCAGCATGGCCGCAGCTCTAAGCTGAATTTATTAAAAAAAAATTAATAAAAAGAATGTATATATATATACACATATATATATATATATATATATATATATATATATATATATATATATATATATATATATATATATATATATATATATATATATATATATATATATATATATATATATATATATATATATATATATATATATATATATATATATATATATAAATATATATACCTAAATAAATGGTGAATGGTAAATAACGAGAGACACAGAGACATGCAGAAACAAGGAAGATACCCCTTGTATTTGAATAGTTTGCAAATGATTTTTTAAAGAACTTTTATTTTAATTTTTCCAAAATTTAATTGTTTTTTATACGTACAGTTGAAAAGTCTCAGTGACTGAAACCGGTACTGAAATGTTTTTTTATGAAAAAACTTTTTACATTTTGTACCATGACTTTTATCCATATATATTCATATATGTACATACCTATATATATATATATACATACATATATATATATATATATATATATATATATATATATATATATATATATATATATATATATATATATATATATATATATATATATATATATATATATATATATATATATATATATATATATATATATATATATATATATATATATATATATATATATATATATATATATATATATATATATATATATATATATATACATAGATAGATAGATAGATGTATAGATAGATACACACACACACACACACACACACAGATATATATATATATATATATATATATATATATATATATATATATATATATATATATATGTATGTATGTGTGAATGAGTGTCTATCTGCATGTGCAGATGTCTGTGTGGGCAAGCCTCAATAGAATTTTGTTTGATATAGACACCACTACAGACTGCAAGCTGTGGGTGACATCAATAGGAAAGAAAAAGTAATTCAGTAGCATTATATATAGAACCTTCATCGATTGTTCGACGTGAACTTGAGCAATATAATTGATACTAATGATTTTTTTCTTCTGTTAAAGCCAACGCACTTAGAAACAAATGTGATTCTTGCTATTTAAAGCGATGCAGCATAATACCGTTTCAAGTAACACAGTATACTCCGAAGGGCAAATAGAAGTTTCGGAATATCACAATGAAAGCGATATTTCTTGCTCAAGGATAAGAAAATTCAACCAATGGTTGTTATTTAAAACATTTTTCAGCTAATCGGGAAAAGTACATATTTGTTTGAGAAATAAGTAATATAAAAAGTTCGAACTGCAAATCATTAATGAATCGAAAAACATACCCCCAAAGCCTTACATTTCTGAAATATGGTGGATGGAGAAGAGACGCATGGTGCATCCATTTGATAACCTCCGAAAAATAACCAACGACAAATGAGTGTACAATTATAGATTTGGCGTTCTTGTATTTAGATAGTAACGTCATCTAATAAGTTAAATGAACTGTGTGCGTATATG
>NC_142932.1:39162194-39174694 GCF_046866305.1 Octopus bimaculoides
AAAGAATACACGAATATATATATATATATATATATATATATATATATATATATATATATATATATATATATATATAAGATTATAAGCGCAGACGAAGCAAATGTTTGTTTTCAATTAACATTGTCAATTTAGTCTCCAAAAAAAGTAATTAAGAATTAAGCAGACAGAGAGATTTCTTTTCTTTTTATTTTTTCATTTGGAATTTCTTTCTGGTCTGTCATTTTGTGTCATGTAATAGGAGGAAAGAAAGCATTTATATTGATATATATATATATCTTGTATTGAATATATATATATGAAAAAAAATATCTGTACATCTTACACAGATATGGTATACAGCACTAGACGGGTTTCACTTAAGAAAACAACTGTCAATAATATTTAATGATTTAGAATTTGGTCACAAATCGATTTTCATATATGCATCATACATACTCAGTGTTTTAAATGGGGTAGTGGTACGTTCTGCAGCACACATATGTGTATGATCTTCAGATGGCAGTAAGAGAAGGAAACAAAGCAGAAAAATATACAAAACCAATATTTTGTTATTTCATCAGAGCTCACGTTTTCGATAGACATGCAACATAATTCACATGTTACTCGCACTTAGTCTTTTACGAGTTGCAATTCGAGTGTTTAGGCCACCGTGGGACACCGCCGTTATCTATGCTACAATGACATTAGTTGGTACCTCATCTGAAGGGTGATATTTGGTAAATGAAGAAGTTTGATGCTGCTGTCCTCATCTACTTTTCCTGTCGCGAGATAGGCTTATTTGGAACTATTGACTGGAGAATCAGATTTGTTTTCAAGACACTATATACACGCCATGAAGGTTCCTCATGCTTTTGAGGAAGAAACTGAAGAACTGCGGTTCTTGGAACCAAAATTGTTTTCTTATGTCGGCCTATATCCTCATGCAAACTTCTTGAGTCTTTGGCGCTATGCACTTCTGCTGGTTGTGTAACATGCGATGCCAACGTTTAGTACACTTGATTCCAGGATATTCCAGAGGCATATCACGATGTATCTTTCCCGCCATCCTTCTAGGAAGTAGAATCTTAACTGTTTCCACCTCTTCCAGAAGTTCATATATTATATTGATAAATAAAAAAAAATATATATTCTATTTGATAAAGACGCGGGAATGATAACGTAGAAAATATTTTCCTTGTGTAAAACAACAAATATAGACAACACAGTCACCATCACCACCACTCACACCACCACAATCAGCGCTGCCATCACTTGCATACCACCAGCACCGCCAAACTACTACCAAGAGCAACAACAAAAACAACAGTAGCCACAATCGGTGAATATGTTTATGAGTTTTAATAGATTTCCTTTTCAACAAATAGTGAAATGTTGGTTTTATAACACGGTTCTAGATCAAAATATTTGCCAGAATATCTCTAACATGAAAAATATGAAGTCATTCAATTGGATTTAAAAGTGTCCACCATTTGGGATTGGCAAGTTTATCATCAACATATTATTATACTTGTATTTCTCTGTCTGTCTGGCTTATGTCTCATTTCTCTTTCTCTCAAACCGTATATATATATATATATATATATATATATATATATATATATATATATATATATATATATATATATATATGTGAGTGTGTGCGTGTGTGTGTGCGTGCGTGCGTACACACACACACACACACACACACACGCACACAGACACATATATATGTATATATATATATATAAGCAATGTTAATTCTCTAAATTAGGTATTAACAGTAACTGCACGATAAAGTGACGTATATTGCCACTTAAATGTGGCTGACCCCTAGGGGTGGATGTTACTGTTGCTTTTAGCCCCAGGAGTACATCTCCTCCAGCTGGCTTATCGACACACTTCTGTGTCCTGTTTGTATTGCCAACGGAAGTTATCCCTCTCATCGTGATCTGTAGAACGAACAGACCCGGGTTTCAGGGTTATTTCCCTTCGTCAGCGTCCGATAGCCACCGATCTGCGATGAGAGAGATAAATTATTGGCAACCTTATGTATCTTTTTCCAGTGAAATTATTCACTGATATCGAAAAAGTGAAAACAAGCAATGTTAATTCTCTAAATTAGGTATTAACAGTAACTGCACGATAAAGTGAAGTATATTGCCACTTAAATGTGGCTGACACCTAGGGGTGGATGTTACTGTTGCTTTTAGACCCAGAAGAAGGGAAATAACCCTGAGATTTCCTCCTGGGGCTAAAAGCAACAGTAACATCCACCCCTAGGGGTCAGCCACATTTAAGTGGCAATATACTTCACTATATATATATATATATATATATATATATATATATATATATATATATATATATATATATATATATATATATATATATATATATATATATGTATGTATGTATGTATGTATATATATATATATATATATATATATATATATATATATATATATATATATATATATATATATATATATATATATATATATATACATACATACATACATACATATATATATATATATATATATATATATATATATATATATATATATATATATATATATATATATATATATATATAAATATAAGAGTATATACATATATATATATGTATATATATATATACATACATATATAGGTAGATAGACTGAAGGATATCCGTGTATATACATTTATACATGCTTTTATTCTTGTATGTTTCAGCCACTAGGCTGCAGCCATGCTGGGGTACAGCCATTGTAATCGCCTTTTAATTGCCCAGTTCCATGACTTTGGCTTCTGATGAAGGTTGGAGTTCGATACCACTGTCCCCTTTTGAGATTCTTGGCTTGATATTGGTTCACCTGGTATCCTGGGTTGTAAGTGGTCAAGTTGTTTCTTGAAACCTACTCCCAGGATGTAAATACCTGTGAGCCCTTGAATCCCAAGCTATTGCAGTCCATGCTCCCCGCCCTAGATGTGACAGCTTGGACATTTGGAACTTTGCAGTGACGTCCATTTCGAGTTCTGGTATAACCCTCTCAATTCGAAAGTTTGGGGACAGCCCCTCCATTATTTTCCATGCATATATCACTGCGTACCTCTCTCGTATGAAAGCATATATATATATGCATGTATATATGTATGTGTGTATGTGTGTGTATATATATATATATATATATATATATATATATATATATATATATATATATATATATATATACATAATTAAGAGATCAGCAAGAGTTGCTTCACCACATACCGAAATTCTGCGGTATTGCTTGTGACGCACATGGGAATTCTTGAGGAGGGATAAGGACTGACGAGCCTATGTAAGTTCGGAGGTGCTGCTTATATTATGTTGATGCACGATGTCGCTTTTCGAGCATTCATGGTTGCCAACATTTTCGAATTTACAAACTAGAATATCATATGAATGAGGAAATGAAGGTTTTTACTATTCTGAATCAGAAACGAGTCTATGATTAACTAAGACTGGTTAGTTCAGTTGTTTTTCTTCTTGTTTTGCCTTTGTGAGTTATAAGTATTGCCACCTGTTGGAGGTTTAGCACTTTAACTGCTATTTCTGAATTTCGGCATGTGGTGAAGCAACTGTTGCTGATCTCTTAATTTTGTTTATAAGTTTCAAAGAACTTTTAAATAAGTTCTTTAGCGATAATGGTTTTTACATACCGTAGTGCTTGGTAAAAATTATTAATTATTAATTTATTAATAAATTAATTATCCTTTACCCTTTTATTTGTGTATATATATATATATATATATATATATATATATATATATATATATATATATATATATATATATATATATATATATATATATATATATATATATATATACACACATTCTTTTCGCTGTCTACCTCTATTACTATATATATATATATATATATATATATATATATATATATATATATATATTGCAACCACACACTATACTTGTATAAGTATAATACATTTGTACAGTAGAAAAGTATAGAGTCACCTATACGCATGTATGCGATTTTGTGTGCATGTGTGTGAATGTGTTTGGCGTAGCATTTGCATATGTTTTATATTTCATGTGTTTGTATGAGCAAAACCTATCCGAGTCATTTGATTATAGTATGAAGCAAAAGTTTTATATATAATTTTATAGCAGTTTTATATTTTTTCTGCGATATAGTCTGCTTCTTTATTACACATATCAATGATCACTTGCCTGGAGCTAATTAACTGACGCTCAAACACTATGCTTTGATTCACGTATCGGCTCCGACCTATTTTAAGGTAACATGAACTTTGTATCAACATGTATATTTCCTTCCGGGCAACGATGTTTTTCTGCCTTTTGCTGTTAACTCTTTAGTTAATATTTTCGTTAGTGATTTGTTTAAATTTGGGAATTTTTCTTATTTTCTGTTGCAAATAAGCTTCAATTATCACGTTTTGTTTCTTGCATTTTTATTAGCATCTGCCAGATTAAGAGTTTACATAGCAGATAGATCAACGGTATAATGCAATGAAATAGGCCATAAAGTCATCCCGCCTAACGATTTGATGTGTTATAATCATGATCGCAATGTCATTGTCTCGATTCCTGTAACATGTGGTGTGTTGTATTCTTCAACAAATCGCTTTATGTAACTTTGTTCCTTTAAACTCAGGGGGAAATACGTAAACTTGTGATGGACTGGCGTATTTTTAAAGGAATATATTGTGATCTGTTACTTATACGCCATACATTACGGCCGTTTCGATTGTTCACAGTGACATGGTAAATCTAGAATTTAGTGCCTCACTATTTGCATAAGAGATCATATTAAATAACTGATGTTTTCGTTTTCGTATATATTACCCCTATTTCATACACACGCCCACACACGCACACACACGTATTCATATACACGCACAAACACACATATGTATGTGTGTATTAATACACACAAGTACACACCTTATGTGTTTGTATAGAAATAAATAGGATTTTCATATAGAAACACACTTATATACGTACATATAAATATAACTGTAATGTAAATGTGAATAAATGGAATAAATACACTACCACGAGAAAGTGCGTTATCACAATAACGAATTATGTTTATCCCAAAAAGTTTTATTAATATAAAAGATACTAAGCAAATCATAAAAAACAGTATGACGTTCACATATTCAATAATTTGTAAAATAAAATATTTCTTGGAATTCTTTTAATGCTCATTAAGATGCTCTGTTTATATTTTCTGCATTGATAGGTCTTCATCACTAACTAATGTAGTAGTTTGTTCCTAGCAAGAGCAATGCTAAGCAGACACAGCATAACGCATATATGCTAATTTTCATACGAAACGACAAGAAGAATTATAATCAAAATGATTCTTAACAAACGCATTGTATGTATATATATGCATTAATTTTATTTTATTTTATCATCTCTATGGCTTATCGGCTGTATTTTAATTAAAAACAAACACATCTTAGATTTCTTTCAAATCACATTTGAGGTTCTGCTGTTGTAGATAATATTAATGAAAAGTTTCAAACATTTTAAATTGTTCCTTAACACAGTTACCAATCCAGGATTAATTTACTTCTCCCAGATCTAGAAATGGCAAATGAAGAAGCACGCAAAAAATTTCCAATGCAGAAATGTATGAATGAGATTTCTGAAATATGTCTTTTCGAATATCGATAGAGTGAACTTTCGATTAACAGTGTGTAAGACTGGAAGTATGTACTGGGTAGCTACGATTTTTCGTACATTTTAAACAGTGCAATAGATACAAACAACTCAATAAGATATGATGAATAATCTTGTAAACGTAATATATCCTAGAACAGACAATATAAGAAATTATATATAAGCGGAGTGGCGCAAAAGGAACGTTTGGGTTCATAACCCAGATTTTCTGTACAATAGAAACGTCTCGGTCCGTAACCCAGAGGTCTGTATAACGAAACTATGCTCTGTTAAGGAATAGATTTTATATTTGACGAACAGAATTGTCGACAAAGATACCGATCATAGGTGAACCCTCGTGTGTGTGGTAAGAAGTTTGCTTTAAAACTACGTAGAACCGAGTTCAATACCATGACCATGGCATGGGACACTGGGCAAGTGTATTCTTCTATAGCCTTTGGTATTTTAAAACACCTGGTATCAATAAAATATGTACTTGTCTTTATAAAAGAATTACTAGGCACGATCAGGAAACAAACATTTTCAGGACGGTGCCGTAGCATATCCGCAATCAAATGACTTAAACAACTAAAGGATAAAAGTTCAAATCTAAATGATATGCATACATCCAGGTATGGGTGCAAAGTATGCTGTGTAATGCAAATCTATACAAGTTCAAAGGACCACCAACTGAGTGCGTAACGTTAAATCCCAAGTAGTATATATATCCATCAAATGTAAATAATGTATATAATACTTCATCTCTTAAATATAGACCTGTATGGTATAAATATTGCCAATGACGTTATAACATGTTATAACAAAGATGTCATATAATTACGATGATATTGATTATTTATGCATGTTCCCACAGATTAATATGCAATTTTGAGAAATCTTTCAGCATTGGTATGAATATGGATTTTGAATAGCGAAGATTCGTTATCTATATGTAGATTAGGCAACGGTGACATTATAGAATTGCTAACATTTACTCAGTGATATACAAGTTTACTTTTTGAATTCAAATGGATATATTTCTACCAATACACGTGCAATAACTTTCCTATGGAATTCTTAACTAACATCCAGCTTCTAAGAGATGCTTCAGTAAATCATAAGAGAAACTTGTTAAAGAAAATATGTGGTTTCATCGCTGGTTCGCATTCAAATGTCTTTTCAACGTTATTATATAATGTGAAGCATCCGAGGGGCTTTGTTCTCATCGTGAAGAAACTTTCATATTACGTTGTGCAGGCAATTACTTGAAAGTAACGTTATACAGCAGAGAAACCATTGTATTGATTTAGATGAATACATTGTATTTTATCTAAATATATTCCTATGCATTCTATTTAAACAGTTCATTGTAAACCACAGAATGAGGAAAATATACGTTGACCATCAAAACTAAATAACCTATGTGTATATGTGTGTTTAAATGCGTGTGTCATGTCATGATCAGACAGTTGCGACAAGGTAAGAGTGCGTTGTAAGCTTGTGTCATGTAATTAGCATGTATCAACTGTGGAGCTCTTATCATCCTTACCTTCCCCTTACCACTACTTGTCAATTTAAGTGTTGCTCTATTGAATTTTAGACTCAACTTAAATCTTCGTCGTTCTCTTTTACTCTCTCTTTTTTCTCTTCATATACGGTAAAGCGTACCTGGTGAAATGAACCAGCCAACATTTTTATCGACTAATATTATATGCAACTATATGTAAGGTGTACCGGCTTTATCAGTTGATAACGTTAAAATAAAAATGCTTGTAGATAGACGTGAAAACAAACTATAAATTTATAAAAAAAAAAAGCAGCAATGTTCAATAAGTGATCATGCGTAAGCTTCATTCGTATTTTATTCAGATCTATACTCAGCCAAACTGAATTTTATTGCCATTAGAAAATATATAAGCCGCAGACATAGGAACGATTCCTACCACCCCAAGAAGGCACCCAATATACCATGCTTTAACATATTCACTTACACAACATAAAATAATTTGTGAGGAATAACTTTCGTCAACATAATAAACTAAATGGAATATTGTACGAAACCTGTAGATGAAGGGAAATTAGTCACGCTAAAATAGGTTTGGTTTCTTTTAACAAAATATTCTTGTACAGTGAAGTGTATATCAAGTCTCCATATGGGTCAAACTAGTTGATTTATAGTAGATGAGGAGGATAAACATATTCTTGTTGTTATTGTTTGAAAATTTGTTCGTTCAATAAATTGCTTGCGTTAATTATTATTATTTTAAAACGGCAGGAGATACGAGCCTCCACCAGCAAGACATATAATCAAATATTAAATCCATTTATTGAATTATAGAATTTCAATTCAAACACGATTACATTAATTAAATTAAATCAATGATTTATCTGATCATTATTAACAGAACAAAAAAATTACAGATAAAATCAACCTAATCAATTTTATTTTGATTTTTATTTGATTTCACATTTGTGTCATTTGTTATTTCTCTCCGTTTTTATAACTTTTATCAAATTTATATCAGAAGTGATTTTTTCCATGCACATTTTTAAACTGAAATATTATATTTTGCAAAACATTCTGCAAGAAAATCGTTATTTTTTTCTATGGCGGTCGAAAATATTCAAAGCGGAAATACTGTTGCACAGTTCAGAACATTATGGTCGACATTATTGCAGAACATTACGTTCTGAACTCCACTTTATGCATGTATCTGTATGTGTGTGTCAAGATATGTATATTAAATAAGCCAATCACGCAATATCTGTGATTCTGAGTCAATTGCCAGAAATAGTAGGCAAATTGCCTCATAAAGAAGTCGGCTATGATTCAATGCAGTGAAGTGCATGGTGATAAAATTGAACTGAAGAAAAATAATTCTGATCACACAAGAACGGGTGTTTAAATAATATAGGCAGATGCAAGTCTATCAACAACCAGAAATATTAATTCATATTTCATTGAAATTATCTTATTCCCTATATGATGAATATTAATTACCGAAACACCAATTGAAATCGGCTCTACGCGAGGAGAGATAACCTCAAAATCCAAGCATTCTCCTCATTTGACATGTCATCATAGAAAAGGACAGTCGTGTGTAAAAAATAGAGAATATTGGTGGATATCTTTTTCTGGTACTATCGCCGTAATCAGCATGACAATTATCTGAACGTATTACCAACAATCTAAGGGACTAGCCTTATACGAAATGGAGTGGGAAATATTTATTTTATAGCGGTATTTGCATAGTTAAAATATAAAAGAATTTCATGAGAGTGCCAGTTGCATGTATTTGAACAACACAGAGAGAGATATGTAAATCAAACGCCCCCCCCCACACATATATATACATATACACGTAAAAAATATACATATGTGTATACTGTAAAACCACTTCAAACATACTCAACACGACAATTTACTGCTTGAAAATCTGAATATACTCAAATTTCATGCAATGCAAACTTTATTTATGTATTAGTTTTGAATTCCTAAAATTTACAAAAGTCTTCTACGTATGATTTCAGCAACAGAAGAATGCAATTTGACTGCGATTACAGCGTTCAGTAAACAAACAATCGTCAAATATGATACAACGGTGTATTTACCTAGCGTTTCCCGACATAATACAAGTGAAATGAAAGCTGCAGTATATTCCAAATCTTTATTCAAAATACACATATATTTGGTATGGTTGAAATATACACAAAAACAAAAGACGAGACAGGTGTATGCACAAGCAGCAGGGGTTGTGGCTGTGGAGTGGAGGTGAGTTGTGCGTTGAGGACGGGTCGGGGTGGGCGTTGTACAAATGAAGGGATAATATGGGTAGGAGCGAAGCCAGGAAGTAGGTGCCTTATGAAGAGAAGAGAGGTGGGTAGCAGTGAAGCAAGGAAGTAAGTGTCAGATGAAAACAGGAGTAGAGTGGATTTTAGCACACGAGGTGGTAAAGAGCGAAGAGAGATTAAAAACTGTTCACGGTGAAGGCGTGAGACTGGTGTGTCATTGCTGAGCTTGATGGTCATTGCTGAGCTTGATGGTCATTGCTGAGCTTGATGGTCATTGCTGAGCTGGTCGCTTAAACGGTCAGTCTTATTCTCGCTCCCATGGCCACTCCCTAGAACTGTGCGTGCGTGCGTGTATAATACACACACACACACACACACACTCACACACACACAATCACACTCATACACACATACACACTCACACTCACACACACACACACACAGACACACATATATATATATGCGTACAGGAAGGAATAATCACTAAGTGGACATCTATTATGCTAGAAATAGATCACTTACTATCTAACCACAAAAAAAAGAATGTTCTTTAGAAAATTTCGGCAAACACCAGAATGTAAGCGGGTAGGACAAATGAAAATATACAAAATAAAGAATTCATCGTAAAGCAGTTTCGCCATTAAGTAAATCAGAACGTAAAGACGAACGAAATCCCGCTCAGCATTCTGCCCAGCATTAATTGTATTCTGCCAGCCTGTCACCTCAGAAAATATTTATGATTGAATTACTTTCGTTTACGGTTCACCTGTGACAGCAAATTTTGAAATGCAAATAAGAGTACAAAACAATCCGTATACCAGGAGTTTCATCGGAAACCTTAGACGACATTTCCATATTCTATTCAAATTATTTAACAATTTATGAATAAATCTTTCCGTATATATTCCGTATATATTCCTCTTTTTTATTACAACTGACATTGTAATTTCATCATTTCATTCCAAAGTAATTCCCTGTTCATTTTTGTTACGATGTTAGTAAATTATATTCTCATTTCATTCATAAAAATGTAATTTTTATACGGATCGAAATATTTTCTTTACTTTTCTCTTTCGTCGCTGTTTCGAAATGTCTCTGAATAATTCTTTGTCATTTCTTATCCTTAATATAAGTTATCTGAGTTCCATACAACATCGCACTAACGCCATTATCATTTTAGTTCAGTGCTGTGGGGATGTTGTTCACATATCTTGTAGTAAATTGGAAATACGATATCGGTCGATGTAATCCCAATCTAAGCCTACCAGCCGGCAAGATAGACAGCGTCATGTCTGTGCTTATATATGTATATATATACATGAGCGTGTGTGTGTGTGTACGTGCGGGTGCGTGTGTGCATAAAATATAGACAAATATTACGTGAAATAATGAAATACTATTTACAAACTAAAAACTTATTTACACTATAAAGCGCTTTAATATGATATAAGGAAAAACAAATATAAAGACAACATTTTGTCGCGACACTTATATACTAGTAAAATATAGTAATTTTAGATGATATATATATATTGCATAATATTTTTATTTGTGCTGTTAAATGTTTTAATTTTTTCTGCTTTCCTCGCATACTGTTTTTCTCTGTTATATTTGTGCGCTACGGTGGATTATTTAAGACTTGGCTCTTATTTCTAGCAGGTAGATGCTCATTAAGCATCATTACGCTTCGTGCATATTTATATTTCATAGCTCCTTAAAGCTATCATAACTGCGTTCCACCCATGCTACTACTGGTGATATCATCAAATTTTGAATTTATCCACAGATGATATGAACAGTAGTGACATCTAACTTCAAATCTCAGTGTTTGAATATTTCATTTATATATATATATATATATATATATATATATATATATATATATATATATATATATATATATATATATATATATATATATATATATATATATATATATACATATATATATATATATATATATATATATATATATATATATATATATATATATATATATATATATATATATATATATATATATATATATATATATATATATATATATATATATATATATATATGTATATATATGTGAGTAAAAATAAATGCAAACTATATATATATATATATATATATATATATATATATATATATATATATATATATATATATATATATATATATATATATATATATATATATGTAAATATATAAAAACAAACGGATAAAGAGAGCAAAGGTAAGGTTGAAGAATTTTTATGGATAGAGTCTTACAGCTGTTTCTCGGAAGATACAGTACTTCCCTTCATCGGAGACAGAAAAAATAAAGTTATCTATTATTATATCCATAGGCGGATATTTTTAGTATGAAGTGGTAAAGGGTGTGATGTGATGAAAAAAGAGAGAACAGTACTTGAAGAGTAGTTTCATTCCAGTGGTAAATATCCGTGTAGAAATTCGTGCAGATTAATCCTTGTGTGAATAATTCCGGATTATTCACACAAGGATTAATCTGCACGAATTTCTACACGGATATTTACCACTGGAATGAAACTACTCTTCAAGTACTGTTCTCTCTTTTTTCAGCACATCACACCCTTTACCACTTCATACTAAAAATATCCGCCTATGGATATAATAATAGATAACTTTATTTTTTCTGTCTCCGATGAAGGGAAGTACTGGATCTTCCCAGAAACAGCTGTAAGACTCTATCCATAAAATTCTTCAACCTTACCTTTGCTCTCTTTATCCTTTTGTTTTGATATATTTACATATATACAGGCTAATACACGACTTATAATACCCAATCCTGTTCATACAACGATTGGGGCAAACTAATCGGTATACAGCACTTACTCGGTAGTAGCTGTATCCTGCGGGGTTTGGTTAAATCCAATACCCTGCTTAATCTTAAATATATATATATATATATATATATATATATATATATATATATATATATATATATATATATATATATATATATATATATATATATATATATATATATACATACATACATACATACATACATACATACATACATACATACATACATACATATG
>NC_142932.1:39177194-39192194 GCF_046866305.1 Octopus bimaculoides
ACATATATATTTATATTTGTGTAGTTGCAATGCTCTACGAACACAAATATATAGCATTTGTGTTCCCTTTATTGCATCTTGTCTATATGACACGATGATTATAAACAAGTGTGCGACTCTCTTTTATGATGTTTATCTTACACTTGTCTCAGTCATTACAATGTGCCCATGGTGAGGACCCATCTGGAAGTGTTCATGCATAACAGCTGGGATACCGGCACGTAAAAAAGAAACTGTCGTCAAGGATTAGTTGAGGAAATGATAAAAGCAAACTTGTATCGGGATAAAAATGCATGTGTCAGAAAAATTCAGAAACTGTGGGTCTCGGTACGAGACCGTGGCACACATTGTGGAGGAACGCGCCAAGATTTCACAAGAACAATGTAAGAAGGTGAGGCACAACAAGGTTGTGATTCAGTGAAGTCCTCATTTCAACGGAGAATCTATTAAAGGGAAAAAAAGTTGGCGCAAGAATGATATATGTGTATCACGTTAAAAGCAGAGACACGGATGTTAAGAAAACACTTATCGGGAGTTCCCTAAAGGTGCACGTGGAACCAGACACACAAATTTACAGATGAAGAGCTGGTCATTGTTGGTAGACAACTTGATATTACTCAGGAAGATGAAGAGCAAATGTTTCCGTCAACAAAATAGTGAAAGAGAGAGGTGGACCAGTAACGAAAACTTCCTGAGAGGGTAGGGGTCCGTAGCAACGGGGAGAAGTTAAATGTCATTACACACAACCCGGATGGTTTTCGACCAATGAATATGAAGCTGTATATACTTACCTCTTCTAAATTCATAGCAAGATATACATTCGTCGCTCTTCTTGACATTCACCGCCTTAGTAGTAGTAGTAGTAGTAGTAGTAGTAGTAGTAGTAGTAGTAGTAGTAGTAGTAGTAGTAGTAGTAGTAGTAGCAGCAGCAGCAGCAGCAGTGACATCAGTAACAACAGCAGTTGTTGCAGATCTAATTTCAGTTGTTGATGTGGTTAAATTAAGAATAGTTTAATGAAATAATGAACAATAAAAGAAAAATATTTTCATGTATTTTATATTTCGATATTTTTTTTCGGCGTCGGCACGGTTGCCATTGCTGATGTATATTCATGCTGCCATTTTTCACGTTTTCCGTTATGAAATTCGACATAATCGATTTTATTGACTGTGCTATATGTAATTTATTTAATTTTTTTTTTTTTTCAAAGTACAACTATGCATTGGAAATTGGATGCAATCCGAAAACTGGGAAGAAAAACAAACTGAAAGCATACTGTACTTACATAGATACATATATATACATACACACACACGCATATATATACATACACACACACACACACACACACACACACACACACACACACACACACACACACACATATATATATATATATATATATATATATATATATATATATATATATATATATATATATATATATATATATATATATATATAGGTGCAAGAGTGGCTGTGTGGTAAGAAGCTTTCTTCTGAACCACATTCCCGTTCAGTCCCACTGCGTAGAATCTTGAGGAAGTCATTTCTACTATAGCCTCGAGCAGATCAAAGCCTTGTGAGTGGATTTGGTAAGCAGAAACTGAAAGAAGCCTGTTGAATAAATATGTGTGTGTGTGTGTGTGTGTGTGTGTGTGTGTGTGTGTGTGTGTGTGTGTACGTATTATTTTCATTACTGACATGAACTTACATTTGAGAATTTCCTAAATAATATGTAATATATCTGAATATATAAATGCATTCTATATATAGCGAGAGTTATATTTCTCGAAAGAGATTCTTATGCTTGGATATATTCCTTTATTAGGAATACCCAAATGGTTACAGATCTTTTTTAAACTTCATGTTGAAAACTTTGCCGATGGTCCTACAAACTCATGATGACTTTCGTGTAGTACTGATGCACTGAAATCACCAAAATAACCACCTCACCCATATAAGATTTATTTTGTAAATTTCATAGCGCTCCGACAATTTCATCTTGCAGTTCTTACTTAATGCATATGGTGGGTTTTTATATGAACTATCTGGAGGATGTACTTGCCAAATCAACGATTTACACATGAGCGTCCACTTACAAGTAAATGGAGTAAGCTTGCAAGATTAGCACATGGACTTGTTCTCATCAATCGCACCTCGTTGTCCTTGAAATTGGGATAGGCTGACACATATTTGTCCTTTTGGCCGACTAAAATCCAATTATACACGCAGATATCGAATTTGAGTTCAGAAATTCCATTCGCAACCGAAATATACGGGGTTCGAACCGTTTATACCTTGTTCAATACAGTTATATTATAATCTCCAATCATTTACAAAATCATTAAGAGTGAACTTAAATAGTGAGAAATCGTGT
The DNA here is from genome assembly GCF_046866305.1 of Octopus bimaculoides. NCBI lineage: Eukaryota > Metazoa > Mollusca > Cephalopoda > Octopoda > Octopodidae > Octopus > Octopus bimaculoides. The sequence continues at coordinate 39,179,576 of NC_142932.1, forward strand.
AGGAACAGGAGAAAATATTTGATTCTACTCTCTAGGGTTTGTCGTCTTGACCATTTCAACGAAAATCACGTTTTTGCTATAATTATGCGACCTGATTTTAATTTTGTTTATAGCTTCAACCATAATTGGAAACCATGTAAAAGACCTGAGACGTGGAACTCAAACTGTGTAACTTATAATATTTTGAAAATTAACACGTTTCCTAATCGATTCATGCCTTCTCTAGAAAAATTACATGTACCGAATCTATTGCTCTTGTTTATATATATTCTTATATTGTATTTTATTATTTGTATGTAACACCGTTTCTACCTTATGGTTGTTTATTCATTTCACACTCAATAAAGTGTTTAAAAAGTATGTTTATTAAAATACATATTCAGATGGTTTTAAAAATATCCAACATATTTTTGTGTTGGTAATAAAGTCAGGGAGGCAAACAAAAATACAGTTTCAGACCCTAGGACTCTTCTTTTATAGTGACTAACGCAGCGGAAAGTATTCAGCACCCACGATTCCGTTCTATCGCCACAGTTCCTCGTATGAATAAAGGAGAGCAGCCTGTTCTGTCATGAGTAATCTGACCCGATTCATAATGCATCGAGTTATTTGGTTCAATTAATTGACTATAACGAGTGCTGCACGAGAGAGTGATTTATTAATGTAGATTCGGAACAGTAGAACAAAGTCACAACTTAGAGACTAGAAGCCAGTGTTCATCGCTAGATTTACAAATCACTATCTACTACATATGTGAAACCTTGTTAGCTTGTAGTTAGGATATCGCACTTACGATCTTTAGATTAAGGGTTCGATACATGTGTATATTAAGAGAGGGAGCGGAAAGAGAGTCAAGTGGGACAGGGAGGAGGCAGAGAGAGAGAAAAAATCCTAACAAAGTGCACTTATTTTGTTACGCTGAAACAACACAGATTTTTAAATGTTTCTTTGGAAATTAGAACATGCTGTGAAATGGCTTCCAACTTAGATCAGTTACTACGAAATCCAATGTTTCACTTATTTTCTTTATATCTTTGCAGGAATTATTTTATTGTCCTTTTCAGAATCATCGTATTTCCGCTTTTCATATGGGAAACCGCGTTGCTGCAAACGTTTGAATGTTCATCTCCAAATAGTCGCTTTTATTTTACATAGTCGGAACAATTAAAAGCCTGATTTAGATGGAGGCTGAAATCTCTTTGATTCAGATACGTTCTATTTGGCTACATATACGCCTGTTTTAGAGGTAGAAGCAATGTTATTTGATTTTGCAATATTAATATACATTAGGCTTCAAGATGAAAGCTTTATTGTAATAACATTAAACAGATGTGTGTGTATTTGATAAATCATCAGACGTATGTTTCGTCTTTTCAATTATTTCCAATGCAGTTTTCGCTAAGTTTACAGTTACAGGTTAAATATATTTCTACCTGTGATGTCTCGTTCAAAAACACAGGGGTGTGTTAACATTTGGACTTCAGTTGACAATAGATGTCAAAGTTACAAAATATTATATTCATATACACAGAAGCAGAGACGTCTATCAGATTTCCATCGTAATGAATAGAAACGATATCAGATATAACAATATAACATACATAAGCTTCATAAATACTTATCGATAAATGCTTCACTTCAGGAATACATAGAGGTAAACGCCTCCCTACTAAGTATGAGAGAATGAGTTCCTATGTTATCATGTTATACAAATAAGATATTATCCATTTTATCAAACCATTTTGTTTTTGGTTTGTAGTAAAATATTTTGAGTATATTAAGTGAAATCGCTTTTATTCTTCATATTATTTGATATGTTACTTCTTAGAATGTTTCCAGCATTTGTTTTGAAATGATTCTAAAATTCTACGTTTTATTTCTCGTTCACAATCATCCATGCACGCAATGAAATACGAGACATAACGTGGAGACACAACTGCCACTATTTTTATACACAAATTATACCAATCATACGTAGTGGAAATTAAAAAAGAAACACCACTGCAAATTTTGATACAAAGCCAGCAACTGTGCGGGAGCGCTTCAGACGAATTCATCGATGTCAGAGTTCAAATGGTATTTCTATCATCGATCCTGAAACGATGAAATGGAAAGACCACCGTGGCAGAATTTGAATTCAGAACATAACGAAGTGCTGGTGAGAAATTTGTCCGACGTGCTAAACATTCAGCCAGCTCGCTGGCATGAAACAACGTACGCTTCCCCATTGCCGTTGGTGGCCTCTCAGTATTGAATGTTCCGAAATCATTTGGATAAGTAACTACCATGGATAATCATGGAAATATTTTATTGCTTTCTGATAAAAATGCACTCGGTATAACCAACGCTTAGTTCAAAATAAACGCTATAATGAAATGTACGTAGGAATTAAATATTTATAATGTTATTTCTCTATTTCCCCAGATTTCTTCCGCATATGCACCGCAAATATGTAATAAGATTGAGAAGTATAGCAGCCGATGAACCACTATAATAGATAAGGATAATCTCTGTGGATCTCTAAAATTTAGATGAGTCGTACAGTTGGCAGAATACACTAAGTTATATACAAATTATATTAATAGAAACATTTGTTACTAATTTAGATTTGCATCTATATATGGCAACAGCTTTATACATGCACAGCATGCATGGAATATTACTTTCAACATACCATAAGAAACTGTGCAGTACATGCATGAGAACAAATAATTCCATACACACTATCATTATCAGTGACCACAAAAAATTAAATGCACAAATAGATTAGAGTAGATAGGCAAACAGACAAATGTAAGTGTGTGGGTGTGTGTGTACATATGTACGTATATGTTTATCCGTAAATGCTGGAGTGTGAATGTATGTCTCTGTGTGTGTATGTGTATGTATATATATATATATATATATATATATATATATATATATATATATATATATATATATAAATATATACATATGATGAAACAGAGAGTGGGGAAGAGACGAATTTTATTACCATGATATTGTATAGCGTCTATGGCCTTCCATTTTCTGTCAATCTAGAAGACACACCTAGCCATTTCTTGGTAGATTTCTTCATTTTCGCCTACATTGTATCAACTGTGTCGGTAGCAGTTGCATAACATTATTAATACCCCCACTAACATGGGTTTAAGCTTACCGGTAGAAGCCACAGAACCGTTGCTATCAGCATATGCTGAATGCACCAAACCTTATATTCCCCCGGTAATGGGCAGCAATCACTTATAGTAAGACCTTCTTTCACTGTATGCCGTGCACTGATCGACTGATAATGTAACAACTTGTATTGTGTATGTATGTTAAACAAAGTAAATCGTAAATCCATCTGTTTAATTTCTGAAGATATAATTAGCTTGCAATGAAGAATATATCTGCGTATATTATTTGCTGCTTCGTATTGTGATATTGTATTTACTGTATTGTTTGAAGAAAAACAGAAGTCAAGAATGCAAGAGAGCATTTGATAATAAATCCATCAAAATAACTGAGTTGCTTCAATTTTGGCTTAATTAATTTTTGCATAAGAAAACATATTTATTCCACTTCAAGACATATGAGCACACGCACTCCCAAATATGAAAGATAACAAGTAAATGTATGTGTGTGGGTGTGTGTGTGTATATATATATATATATATATATATATATATATATATATATATATATATATATATATATGTATATATATATATATATATATATATATATATATGTATATATATATATATATATATATATATATATATATATATATATATATATATATATATATATATATATATATATATATATATATATATATATATATATAAACAAAGACGGGGAGAGAATAAGAGGAAGACAGAGGAGAGATAAATAGTCACGTGCACATAAACAAAAAAGTGCATTCTCACTCCTCTTTGTACGTATATCTATGAATATACACATACATGTATATACATGAGAAGTTATACCAGTGTAGTTGTTCAAAATAAGAAGATGAGCGGTGAGGTTAGCATAGAAAGTAAGAAAATAAATAAATAATAACAAAATAAATAGAGCTTAATAAATATGAAAATCTCCTGTCACTATATTAACATGAGAGAAAATTTGTAATTAACTGTTATTGCTTCCTGTATATAATGTTTCTTCGATTACTTTTCATTCTACTCAGTATATTCATATCAAATTAAATTATATTGGCATCAAGTTTTATGATCCAATAATGAAGTCCCAATGTATTCGTCAGTGAAATGCAAGAACCTAATTGTTTAACAACAGATTTTAATTAGCGTTGATTTAGTTCCTGTGAAAAAGGCTGTAATGTATAAGTCTATGTAAACGTGTCTACATACATACATATAGATATATGTAGACACACTTACGAATATATATACTGTGGTACGCACATACACTAAAACACTAACGTGCAAATATACACATACAACCGTCTATATATATATATACAAATATATATATACACATATATATATGCACATCATATATATATATATATATATATATATATATATATATATATATATATATATATATATATATATATATATATATATATATATATATATATATATATATATATAGACACAGGTACATATATATGCGTATATGTATATTTACAATGCTGCAAATATACATTTGTATAACCGTATAAGCACACGCATACTCATGCACATATAATAAATATGTATATCTAATGAAGAAAACTATATTATGAATAAATCTAGGTGAATACATCTTTAATCCACCTATTTTGTTCTGCTATTAATAAAAGGATACATATACATCGTTATTAATTTTCTGTGAGGTCCCTAATTTCTAAATCCGACGTTCCAGCCACAAGAAGTTCTGAATATGCATATATATATATATATATATATATATATATATATATATATATATATATATATATATATATATAGGGTAAATAATTTTTCATTTATTAATAAATTAGTAATTAATAATTGTACCAAGACAACAAAAGAATGAAAGAGACTTCGATATTATATAAATAGAGGAATTTATCTGGAAATATAATATGTGACAATTATTCGGTAGCCACGATAAAACTCTGAGTTTCGGATTTTGGAATGGAAAACCACGCCAGCATTTCTTTAGCTATCAGGCCATCAAACATATTCTATGAAAATGACCGTTTAATGACCAATCACATAACATACCGTATACCCTATCCTACACCGCTACATGTGAGGGCTACACTATAAAACACTACCTTCGGTGTCTGTAAACTATTTTGAAGAGAATCGCTCGCTGTCCTTCAAGACCACAACCCTTCATTACTTAATAGATTCTCAGATGTCATCCTTGAATATCAATACAAATTCTGCTCATCGTCTGCGCATTATGTTAAATCTATATAATTCCATAATTACGATATAGCGTTAAGTTATAATCTATCTGTGCTACCAACATATCCCTTGTATAATATATTTCTCTTACGATTACCTTTGTATATTCCTCTTTCTTAGCACATTCCTTTTACCCAACACATTCCCCTTTGCCGACACCGAATCCTCATACTTTTAATTCTCACTCCATCTCCTCCTAAATTCTTTTTCAAACAAACCACTTAGCAATATCTAAACTTTGCCGTCACTACCAATTTACCCAATTTCTCCTTCTCTATAATTCCCTTTTCATTCACTCTCCTAACCGTTTTATTATTTCAGTACTCTTCCTCCTCAGTCAACCCATATTCACTCTTCAAGTTCCAGTTTCGTCACCCTTCTGGCATCGATAACTAGATCCCTTCGTTCACTTTCACATGTCCCTTCTCTTACCTCAATATTTCAAATTCGCTTTCTTAGTTCTTTAACCATACAATCCATAACGATTAACAACAACAACTGCCTTTCAAAACACTACCCATCCCAGCCCTGCCACTGATCTCCTAACTCACCATTTCTATTTCCCTCCATATCCTGATCACTCATCCCCTCCATCTTCCTGATCTGATGGACCTACTTTTTCGTTCCATTCCCTGCTACAACACTCTATACACCCCCATCACAGTGCCTACTTCTTTTTTTTCCCACTTGCTACTATAACGCATTCTACCTGTAAATATCCTTGCACCTTTCTTTGAAATGCTAGATACCTACCTAGCTTGGGTTCGGAACCAGATTTACCTTTCTCAGCTACTTACTTATCCTTCACTTTTTTCGAAAAACGCCAGTCAAGATTATGAAGGAATTCCTGTACTCCAGAAAAAAAACTGTACGACCAGTAAGGCCAAACATATTTCTGCGCCCTTGTACGCTATATCAGTTTGTTCAGTTCATATATATCTAGAAGTTTATACACGAATATTCCACTTCTGAATATTTACTGTCTTCTTTCTGTCTCTCTTCACATGTATATGCATGTATAATTCTTGTGGGTGCTTGTGCGTCTTTCGCCCTTTCGTTCTTTCTTTCTTTCTCTCTTTCTCTCTCTCTCTCTGTCTCTGTATGTATATATATGTACGTAAACACCCTAATGCACACAATATGAACAAACAGCACAAACAAGATAGATACTCCCTCGAGCAGACTATTAGGAATAGAAATAAACGGGGATCGTTTTCAAGACCACAACACAGATTACCCACAAGAGACTGGGCAAAAAACGATCAAAGATCTCGAAGTAAACCTAGGCCGTTCACCAGATAGTTAAAAAGAATTCTAACGAGAAATTTTAAAATAACATAAATTAAAATTACATAAATGTGTAAATTGTAAAACATAACTGTCAGCACTACTACATGAACACGAATGTCGCATATGTTAATGCATGAAAGTACTAGTTCTATCAGAATGGACATTTAATATTCCATCTTTTAATTATGCTATATTATATTATTATAAGATTGTAGATGAAACGTGAAAATCAAAATTTGAATTTCCTTCGGTAATATATTCTTGTATACACAATCATATACCCCCGTGTATACGTATATATACATATATATATATATATATATAGGAAAGTACTTGTGTAGCTACTTTATCCATATATATACACATGCTCACACCCACTCATGGACACGCTCACACACACATAAACGTATGTATGAATTGACACACATACATGCGCACAAGTGCACAGAAATAAAATGGTGAAACAGAAGAAATTGAAACCTCGACCATTTCTTTACTTGTAAAAACACTCTGGGCGCTATATGGAGACTGCCACAAGATACTTATTACAGTTTAAACATAAATCTAAATGAAAGATTAAATCTTTTCTTGAATCTGCAATAACAAATAGTTTATTCAGATATGTCATTTGTTTTTACTTATTTGATATACAGCTGCGTTTATATATAATTGTATTCGTTGTAAGTCTATAGAAGTCTGAATTTAACACTTGTAAATTACTTATCTTGCATAAACGATATTACTGTGAATCTAATCTTGTGTGACAGAGAACGTAGTTTCACAAAAGTACGAGTTGTTGATCAATTAAAACAATGTTAGTGATGATACACGCCTTATCGAGTGATTATCTGATAGTGTCAAATTGATGACAATTGCTATGGTGATAATATTCTATTGCATATTTCGCTATGATATATGCCTGAACCAACTCATTCACCTAGCTGTAAACGCAGTAAATGCTTATTATATCTGGCATAATTTAGGCAGCTTTGAGAAAATGTGCCTCATTAATCAACTTGCAATGTTAAAGATTTAGAATTCGTAAAGGGCAAGTACTGTTCTTACCTCGTGTGCAAAAATATTTTCGCTTTATAAATATATATGTCAATTCAACGCCATAGATTCCGAAGCTATGATCATTATCTTTAATTGCGAACACAGATTTATAAGACGTTATTGTCATTACGCTGTATTCATGCGTTCCCTATACCAATTGATTATTTATTTGATAAATTGTAACATGAAATTCCTGATGACAGTTAAAATTTCACGAGTTTATTATTGGCGTGTATATTGTAATTTAAAACAGATTATTAAACTTCACTAAGCTGGCTCTATTTAGCCTCTATTCATGACTGAAACAAAGTCTATACAATATATTTTCAATCATTGTAACCCATTCCTGCTGGGTATCATTTCACGTTTGACATGCTGTTTTCTTTATAAAGATTTCTTGCCCCGTTTTAGAGATGTTTGTGTTAATATAGATGAACTACTCTGCAATAAAATGCTGCCATCCACGAATGAACGGATTAAGATTCCAAATCTTTCAAGCATGCAGTTGGGCAGTTGAAATTAAAAAAAACAACAAATTGGTGTCCTTTCTCGAACTTAGATATTTCGAAATTTGCACTAGCAAATATTACGTATAACAGGATCCTTAATCTTTTGCCATGCTGTGTAAAATAGAATACTACATCCCTTAGGCCTTATTTGATTTTCCTGAAGATCGGGCAAATAAAATAAAGCAATAAATGATATTCCTGTTCACTTCACTATACAAATTAATCGTTGAAAACGATTTCAGTATTTTTATAATTTTATTTTATAAAAGATGAAATAATGTTTAAAAAATAAATAATTCATGTGTTTGAAATATTTTTGTTTAATATTTAACTTCTCGTTTATTGATGTTCCACTATGTGTATTAATTTACAAATTGTGTGCAGATTATGTCAGAAAAGATGGTGATGACGTGGAAGATGAACATATTCTTTGATCTGCTGAAATATTTAAGAGAACGACTCAATCGGTTTTCTATTTGGAAATGATTTCCGAATCTTCCAAGAGTGTGCAACAAATAAATTTCATAAAATAAAGAAAGTAAAACTTTGCTGCTTTTAATTTATAAAACAAAATATAGTAATTACAATTAATCAAAATTTAATGATTCTTTTATCAATAACGGTTTGACCGCTTTACAACATAACCTTGCAGTGAAAATCTTTCCATTGAAAACTTTCATGAAAATTAAAAACAATTGTAGTCTCTGTCACTCTGTTGGCAAACTTGAGATAATGTAGAAACGAAACAAAAAAAAAAGAAAGAAAAGAAAGAATGAAGACAAACACGAATGCAAGTTGCAGCAGTTTCAGAGAGGAATTGATTTCGAGTTCAGAAGAAGTGTAGAATCCCAAACTAAGATGTCGATGATGTAATTTATAATTCTATGAAGATTTAAACTAATGGAACAATTTAATGATATATGGTGCGCCAGATACAAGCAACGCTAAATACACAATAAGGTAAAACAATATTGTGTGTGTGTGTGTGTGTGTGTGTGTGTGTGTGTGTGAGTGTGTGTTTGTGTATGTGTGCGTGCGTGTATGATATTGCAGAAATTGAGAGATTCTGTACCATTAAAATGATATTCAACAACATTGTTTTGCTATGAAAAGTTGGCAGTCCATATTTTCCTTATTACATTTCTTAGGTTTTTCATTTTTTCCCCAATTTTATCAGCATTAATTGCTAACCTATGAATTTTATGTTGAGCATCATCTTATTGGAATTCATTTTAATATCCATAGGAGACGATGTGTATTTATTCCGGTGTTTATGAACATGTTTCTATCGAATACTGTCCTCTTTTGTCATCTGTACCACCTGCAAAGATTTTGGGAGCTTACTAATTTCATACACTTGGATCATTTGTTTGTACCTATTTATTACTCTTAATACGTCTATTACTCTTAAAACTCACCTGTCGGAGACGACGTATGATTCTTTGGCTTCTGCGCAATGAGCTTCACAAATGACGTGTTTACAGTGATGAAATGTGTGTACTATACATTAGCTCACTCACTCCCTCACAAAAAAAACAACGTTACCTGAACAGGTGAACTGTGTACCCCCTATCAGGTGTCGAAGTAATCGCTAACCAGCGTGAGGCAAAATGTTTTGTTCGGTAACCCAATGCCGGTCTACGAAGTGCAATCACGATCTTTCCATGGTGAGTTGAACTTCCTAAACAATAAGACATGGTTCCTTAGATTAATAATATATATATATATATATATATATATATATATATATATATATATATATATATATGAGGATATGTAAAGGTAAGATCCAAGGATGAAAGTGTAGGAAGTAGGACGCTAGTAAACGTTGAGCAGTAGAATGGATGAAAATGACTTTCTCGAACAATACTGTTTCATTGGCGAATAAGGTTCTACGTTTTTCTCATATCGAAGGTTGATCAACAGAAAACAGTAATTTTATAGTTCATGGTTACCTACTGGAGTTTCTATATATGCGAATAAAAATCCTGCGACTTAACTTTGGATCTGTTGATGATAATGTAGGCATCATTTAACTATCCCTGATGGGTAGCTAGAGGAATACCCCTCGTTGAGTCGATCATTAGCTTGCAAACATACGTAGCTAGGATTTTACTAGCCGCTTTCCCGAAATCTAAATTTGAAGAGAGAGCGAGAGAGAGAGAGACAGAGACAGAGAGAGAGACAGAGAGAGAGAGAGAGATTGAGAGACAGAGATAGAGAGAGACAGGCATACAGACATACAGCGAGGGGAAGATAAGAAATGGAGCAAAAGAGTAAATTTACATTTACCTCATTACATTTAATAAAGAACTTCAGATTGATTACAGGGAAAAGAAAAGCAAAGAAAGAAAAAGAAAAAAAGAAACAGAAAAGAGATCGTTAAAGCTGAAGGCTTACATTTTAGTAACTTGTATATTTCCACGTGTTAGTAGATTCCTTCATTGGATGTGTGTGGCAGTGAGTGGGGACACTGGCTATTTGACCGGCGGTGTTATCCGAAAGAGTTATACTTGGTGGGGATATCCTGTGTTGTTATTGTGGTCGAATGAAACGGTAGCAGTCGTACCAATGATTGTCGGAGCCCTGGGAACAATGAGCAAAAAATCTCGAGAATTACGTGGAACAAATAGGGGCTTCAATAAAGGTGGAGCACTTGCAGAAAACAGCACTGCTTGGAACCGCTCGAATACTCTGGAAGGTGCTCGAAAAATAAGAGGTTTTACCTCAGTTCACTGATAGTGAACCGCTGACAGTGTAGTACATCTCCAGCGTTAGAAGCTGTGCAAAGGTAGTAGTAGTAGTAGTAGTAGTAGTAGTAGTAGTAGTAGTAGTAGTAGTAGTAGTAGTAGTAGTAACAATGCTTTCTAATTGATGCCTCGATACCAGCAGATGACAAAGTTTCCTTAAAAGAAATGGAGAAACTTTCGAAATACAAAGACCTGGAAATAGAGGTAACTCGAATGTGGAATCTAAAAACACAAACAATTCCTACCATAGTAGACGCCTTAGTTAATATAAAAAAATATTCAGACAAATACATAACAGAAACACCAGGACTTACAAATATATATAACATACAGAAAATTGCACTACTGGGCACTGCACACATCCTAAGCAAGACACTTTCAATACAGTAACCATAAGAGCATCACAGCAAACCACAGCTCATACCCAAGGCACACAGAGCTGCGCTCGGTAGTGAAGTGAAAGCACGTTATAAAAATAAAACTACTGATTAATAATATTAATTATTATTATTATTAGTATTATTATTATTATTATTATTATTATTATTATTATTATTATGAACCTTGGTACTGAAATTTTATGGGGACCGGGGCCAGTCAATTACATCAAACCATGTTTTCAACCTGTACTTATTTTACGGAAACTTGAAAGTTGAATGTCAACGTCAATCTCGTTGAACGTAAGGTCTTCATCGCTATTTATCAAAATCAGTCTCGTTGAAAGTAAGAAGGTGATGACGGACGAAATATCGCGAAGCATTTGTCGCCTGCTGCTAATCGTTCTGGCAACACACTGTCGTAATGATATAATGTAATTTAACAATAATTTAACATATACTATATAAGTGCATATGTGTGTGTGTGTGTGTGTGCATGTGCATTTGTATTCTTATACAAACGAATGCGTACAAAATGAAGATAAATGAAGGCGAATAACAGGTGTGAAGCTTAATGCCTCCGTTCCGATGACGTACTTGAAATACAAAAGTACTTCTACATATTTCTAGTTATCTCTGAAACACCGCTTCACTTTGTTTGCACTTTCGTAATATTGTATATGTGTTTGAAGTAATTTTAGCAACAGACCATACAATAATGACACCTGATGCCTCCTATTTCTTTTAAAAATCAGCAAATCTTTGCTTTGTAGCGTGGGAGGTTTATTGCGTCAATATGAAATATATGACTGTCTCCATCCTGATGCTTATATACAATACACGCCAAATATTTATCTAGTTAAGCAATATACATCATTCATTAAGCAATTATTCGATTGCTTGGATAGTTTATTGTTTAATTGGGTAATGATAATAATAATAATAATAATGATAATAATAATAATAATAATAATAATAATAATAATAATAATAATAATAATAATAATAATAATAATGATAATAATAATAATAATTACAGTGTGTGTGTGTGTGGGATTTCTTTGGATCAACGTGCCCCTTTAAGATAAAACAATGACTGTTGTGAGACGAGATTTCAAAGTAAAGATTTTCACAAAACTTTCATATTGTTTGTTCTCTTCTGAATATTCCTGCTGTTCTCATATGATAATGTTATTGTCTATGTTTTACGTTTTTTTTTTTTGGGAAGGGGGGATCACAAAATCCTTCGAC
>NC_142932.1:39197194-39209694 GCF_046866305.1 Octopus bimaculoides
GAAAAATGCATGAGGAATTCAGAATCATTAGTCGCATTGAACAAACATTAGTAGAAAAAAGTTATGAGGTGAAATGTTATGAAATTTCATGTCAGTAAGTGTGGGAGTAAGAAGTAACGCTCCAAACAATAATGTTAATATAAGAATATAATTCTAAAATGAATGCTTGCTTACTTAGGCGACGAGCTGGCAAAAATGTTAACGCGACGAAGAGCTGGCAGATATTTTAACGCGACGAGCTGGTAGAAACGTTAACGCGGCGAGCTGGCAGAATCGTTAGCACACCGGGTGAAATGCTTACCGATATTTCGTCTGTCTTCGTGTTCTGAGTTCAAGATCAGCCGAGTTCCACTTTGCTTAAATAACGAAATCGGTATTTTGTCTGCCTTTTCAAATTTTACCAAGATCCACTTTGCCTTTCGTATATTTTACTTTTTTAATAAAGTTATTTTTAATCTGCTGTTGAATTAGGTTAAGCTTAATTTTCTCTTTCAGCTTTAATTAACTTGCTTTCTGCTTTTTTTTTTGCTTTTCCTTTTTAGTTGCTTTCCTTTTCTTTTTAGTTAATTATTTAATCAAGATAATTCATTAATGTGTTAGATACTTCAGATATATGCATCTAAATTTATTGGGGCAAGAATACAGTTAGTTTTGGCTGTGTCTCTATCGGCAGACCTGAAGTTATGTAGTGAGGCTGTCCAGAAAAAGGCATTGGTTAAAAGTACTTATATTCTTTTATAGTACTTATATTCTTTTATAGTACTTATATAGTTTTACTATTTCAGTACTTATATAGTTTTACTTTTCAGATTTCAAAATTAATTAAAAGGGAATTTTTTCATAAATCAAATTTATATTAATGTTAATTTTAGGTGTAGGTAATTTAGATAATTGTAAATTAGATGTAGGTAATTTTAATTTGTGTATATCTGATATGCTTTTATAATTTCCTTGTATTGAATAATTATTGAGAGATCTAGATTAGCAACAGTCAATGCTATTATCTACAACTCAAAATCGAGAATTAATGGTTTTGGGGTTTTGTTGTTTCTAACTTTTGGTGAGACGTGGTTTAACCAACAAGATGGTAAAGATCGCTGCCATTAATTTGGTGTAGATGAGTAATATCAAATAATTCGATCACGACATATAATTAAATTAAACATGAAAAAAATTGAAATATTATCATCACATACACAGAAACATTGAAATATTATATTTCAGTATTTTATAAGTTAAAATCTTGAATTATTAATTGACACATTATTAATTATCTTATAAGAGGAATGCCTGGAAAAATCATGGGTTACGTGTAAAAATGCGAGCATGAAAATTAATATTCCAAAGATTATAAACCTAGAAAGATACAGGACAAGGTATTACACCTGGAAACGTATAGGACAAGCTATTACTTCTAGTAAGACAGAAATATGTTTATAATATTCCAAATTTCCAAACTACACAATTCAACTGAAGACGAGAGAAAAGTCAGAGAAGAGAATGTTATTAATAAATTGAAGCACTTTTTAAATGAACATTATTAATATTTATCGTAACGGTAGTAGTTCCAATGATGATCATATTAATGAGGGCATGTACTACTGCTGTTACAACTACCACCACCGCTACTACTAACAACAGAAGAAAGAAAGGTGATACTGAAGATGGTAGTAGCGTTAACCATATCAACATTGATTTCCTTGTTAATTATAACAATACAATTCAAATAAAATAGTAATGTTAAATATAGTTAAACAATTATTCCTCTAGGGGCGGTCAAATTAAAGGATGTTTGATGTGCTCACCAAACTGTGACGCCAAAACTGTACATGAATTGACTAAGCTGTTTCGTTGGAAAAAGCGGGATAAATGCTACTCAATGTTGTACACGAAATTTATTTTAGTTATCAAATTTTCGGTGTTTCGGTAAATATCAGTGCGATATCATTAGCTCAAATTTCTAGAAAGATTAAATTAGAAATTTATCATATTACAATATATTAGAAATAATATCAAGTCTTATTTACTTGCCATATGCGACGACAAAATTCATTAGTTTTTGGGAGGCGAGAATTCTATGGATATACGTTTTATAATTCATTTGTTTAATTTCCATAGTATTTTACTTTTGTCCTACCGGGAAATATTGGCAATTTATCAAATAAGATGGGTAATTTATTCATGCGACAAAAGAAAGTTGTACATGGCCACCTAAATCAATGAAAAGTTAATACATAATAGATAATTTTGTTCAATAAATGTTGTTAAATTTTTAACGAGTGTCACTCTCGAGATACATAAATATGATCTCTTCTTTAAACCTTCCCTTGGAGCTCAGTATATCAAAACGGCTACTAAAGAAGATATTTTTAACATTTAAGTATACAATTATCATGATTTAGAAAACAAATATCTGGTCTCCGTTTGAAGCCTTCGAAAAACAAGCGTACGTGTTTCGGTTCATATTGGACCTCATCTACATAGCCTTTTCCATATTGTCTCAGAACTTTTATCGGCAGTTTCAAATATACACAAATTTCTATTCTTAGTAAGATAGTCAGCCGTTTATGATTTTTTTGTTTTTTTACCTGCCTCAATTTACAATGTATATAATTATTTCCACGACATTTCCTATATGTAGTTATGGCACGCATATATCATTAAAATGTATTCTGCTTTTCGATTATATGAGTGTCTAGTCATAACAATCGGAAGTGAACGAAATTCAATTAAATACCACACAGTTTTCCGTAGACATATTGTCTGCAGGACACGTCATTCGTAGAAAAGTTATTCGTAATAAGAAAACAATCGAAACACATATTAAAACATTAAATTTCCTCCATTAAACTACACATCGTTGAAGCAATAAGAATAATGCTCACAACACATGAATAAAATAACAATATTTTCTCAAATAAAGCAAAAATTTGTGTCAACCAAAATTGGAATCTAGCATTTAATTGGTTTAACGAGAACATTAAGAACATTTGTAAGCATAAAATATAATATAACAGTCTTTTTGTGCTACATAATTTCTTCTTATAAATATCATATCGTATGGTGTTTTAGCAATATCCGACTCAACAATGATCTGCCGTTCAGGTGAACTCATGATTGTTGTATTGGGTAAGTTTTAGGCTACAGAATTGTGAAAAACTGAAGGATATAGTGTATATCAAATGTGCTTTAGTGTAATAGAAACAGAACTGGTCACGTACGACATTTGTTCTCATTTGGTCGGGGTAAAAGGGAACATTGACATATAAGGAGAGTCACCCGTATAGGCACGTGCATATTATTTTTGTTGTTTCAGTCATGTGACTGCGATGCACACAGACACTCACACACGCATGCACGCACGCGCGCACACACACATATTTACATCCGCTTGTGTATCTCTGTCTATTCTGTTAGTCCTTGCCATCCATTTTAAATATTGCTTGTAAAGTAAGTAACTTATTTTCAAGAATGTTTAGAATATTCTCTTTGAGACTTAACATTTCGTCATCTCTATTTTCCTTCCTCTCTTCCTCGTCCTCATTCCCTCTGATATACTCTAGCTTCGATTATTCTCTCTGCATTTCCCTTCCTACTATGTACCATTCTCTGTCACATATTCCCGAAAAATTGCGTTTTATTCTAAACCACTTCAATTATTCTCGTCTTGTCTTATATTTCGTTTCGTCCTCTATCATTCTAACATGAAACTAAAATGTTCGCATCTTCCTATTTCATTTAAAGCAAGTCACGTACAGCTCTACTGGTTCTTTGTATGTTGTGTTTCTTCATTGAAAATAACGCTAACCATGAGCTCAATAGCCTGACTACTTTGGGTTCCCTCAAAAAACAATAAATACTAACTTTCCATATCAATCTTCATCGGAATTAATCAATTGCGTACATCATTTCAATCATTTTTTAAAATCTTTCCCATGAAACAATAATCAAATTGACCAGTACAGTTCCTCTGTCGTATTTTAGCAAACCTGTGTACGTTTGGATCAGTGTGTGCCCAGAAAATTACAGCCAATGTCCAAAGTGAACGTGTAAATGACAATTTGAAACAACGTGTTAGCCATTTAGAATTCGCGGATATACTAAGAGGACATTTACTATTTCACATCACGATTGATGTAATAAAAACCAAAGTTTTAATGAAATAAGGGCGATGACAAAGCCTTCGCAGATAACTGTACGAATAGAACTGAATCTGTATAACCATGAAAATATTCCCACATGTATAGAAGGTTTACATTTAAATATGCAAATTATGTTATATCATACAAAATAAATTATCTCGGCAATATGATCGGAGACAAATTATAGCATGCAATGCGAATGGAAAGATATTGCAGAATACCTTAATCGAAAAATACTTGAAACGATATCTTGATTTCCTGCAAAGAAAAGTTTAGCTGAAACTTGATTTTCTTCCATGATCACAGTATTCAATATTTAAATGTGTTAAAGCACAGCTTAATGAACGCATATACAATATGATCAAATATATCTTGTCTTACCGAAATGAACCTTCAATACATAAGCTGGAGGACATAAGGGAAACGGAAATGTAGGGTGCTCGGTCAAAACTTGATGATTTTTACGCGGTCTGATCAATACGTATCCGGACTGTTGGCATAGTAACGAAGCTAAATCACGCAGATTAAAGCACGCAAATTAAAGCACGCAGATTAAAGCACGCAGATTAAAGCCTCTTAGTAAACAACCTTCAACCCTGCCGTGCACATGCATTAAGTCTTAAGGTTGTAACTCACTTCTGTTGCTTGCATCAGTGCATCGACTTAACATGTGTAATGTGTGATCGTCGCATTGACTATGACAGAGAACGTTGTCATACCGATACCTTCTCAGAGGCCTACGCAAAGTCGGAGAAAGTGTATGGAGAGAGGTTTATGAGCCGCACACAAATATACGAGTAGTTCAGACGTTTCCACCATGGCCGAAACGATGTCGATAGTGGCAAACCGTCTGGTACACCTGCAACCAGCATAACTGAGAAAAACATTGCGGATGTTCGTGCAGCAGCTGTGAGTCCATTATCACTGATGATTTAGGTATGTGACGTGTGTCTGCCAAGTTTGTGACAAAACTGCTTTCAGCTGACCAAGGAGACACTCGGGTGTCAGTTGCACAAAATGTCCTTGATAGTGTCGAGAACGATTAAAAGTTTTTGAAAACATTGTGTAGGTCTCTGAGCAGGTATCACCAAGATTTTGGCAAATTTGATGAATATACGCAGCTCAACTTTCTCTGCAATGGTCAATGCAACGAACACACGCTACATTCGTTACTTCCAAGCACTGTGGTAAACAGCAGTAGTAAGTTAAAACTTAGTGTGCATGCACAACAGAGTTCACGTTCAGTCTGTGCCAAGTCGCGTCACTCTCTGTGCTTTAGCTTTGTTACTGTGAGAACAGACCTGATACTTATTGATCAGATCACGTATGTTTCTTTTTATCTAGAAGAGATAGATGTACAGGTGAGCAATTGAAGGTTACAGGTGGGAAAATTTCGCTGACATGAAAAACTGGAATTCATCTGAATGTTGGAAAAGAGTTATCTGTATAGTCATGATTCCCGACAATATATCAAATTGCCGACACCATGACTGCTGCTCAATTCTCTATTAACGTTACATATGCTGTAAAACCTGACGTGGACAGTATAGCTCCAATGCCAGTCTAAAATAGGAATACACTGGAACGCAAGGTATTATAATCCCAGAGTCAGAGTCGGTGCGTGACCTGGGGGTTCACATGACCAACGATGCAACGTTTCATGAGTATATCACCAAGATGGCAACACCGTGTACGTGAGTGGCTGGATGAATTCTGAGGACTTTATGAACCAGGAAAAGCGAAGCCCAGCTACTCCTATGGAAGATTTTCGGTCTCTGCCGCTTGGACTATTGCTCCCAACTACGGTCCCCAGAGAGTGTGGAACAAACTGTAGAACTGGAAGTAGCCAGTGCCAATTCAAACGGAAGATTGACTCGATGCAAAAAGTGGGCTACTGGGAGATGCTAAAGAAGGTGAGTCTCTATTTCCTGGAGAGTAGACGAGAGAGATATGCGATGATATTTAGTTAGAAAATCATGAATCGTTTAGCTCCCAATTTTGGAATTCACAGCAACACCAATTCTTGAACTGGATGGCATTGCATCATACTAAAGATGCCGTCTTCCTCATCTAAAATATGGACACAGTACTGCAATAGTGTGGGTTTCAAGGGCTCGCAAATGTTCAACACCGAGTATATATATACATGCATACATACATGCATATATATATATTATACTTACACACACAAACACACACACACACACACACACACACACACACACAAACAAACACATATTATATCTGATATATATATATAGAACGTATATAATACGTGTATATACGTGAATATACATATACACGCATATACACATAGCTTTATACGTGTGTGTGTGTTTACGTATATGTTGATGTATACGTTTTATGTATTTTGAAATGTGTGTATGGTTTGTACTGTTAGAACTGACTTCCTGGCGACTATGACCATCATTTGAACTGTTAGTGTAATGAAACGTATCGAATACAGCTATGAATCAGTCGAATCACGTGCCTTGCAATGGAAACAGCATTATTTCACTTTCTGAATTATACAGAATGATTAACGACTCTCTGACACCGACTGGGATTGCAATATGCTATTGAAAATGAATATTCTCAGACAAAGACCAGTTGTTTATAAGTTATTGCTAGACCTATTCTATAAAATTGGTACAATTATACTGTATTGATTGGTGTATAGGGATATTTGATATTGATCTCCGATAGCATTGCAAAATACATTATGTAAACAATAAATGCTAGAAAATGCTATGTAGAATTTGGATATTTTGAAATGATATTCTGAAACGCATTAGATATACATGGGAAAATGGAAAAGAAAAAGTTTGCTCTGTTAATATTGGAATGGAGAAAGCCTTCTTGACCGAATATCGAGTTTACTTCAATGGACCATACTATATCATAGGTGCTGAACTGCTTTCGTGGAGATTGTCCAACAAACAAAATCACAGAACTTGACTCTTAAATAGACGTAACGCATGCTAAACAGGTAAATAGATGTAACTGAGGCATTTTTACTTAACACTTTTAAAGAAGGACTTAAAATACTCTTATGCCTTTTCTCAAAAATCTATAGAAATTTATAAATAGATAGGTCATCGCTATTATCCTCACGCACAAATGCATTTGTCTGCAGGAGCGAAGTGTTGACCCCCTTTAAAGAAATAAAATATTACTCAATGTTAAACTGTGAAAGAACTTTTAAATTTATGAAGTGAGACCGATCAGCCGAAATTATTGATAAAAATAGAGGAATTCCACAAAAATGAGAGTCGAATAAGAGTGTTGAATATGTTAATGAATGAATACATGTAGCAAAATGTAGCACAATAATGATATAAATATTAATAAATCGTTTGGTTTTAATTCAACAAATATACGAACTTCAGTAACAGTGTAGAAGGTTCGGAAATAGGTGTTTGACCAATTTTAGAGCCAAAATAAAGATGTGATGTCCTCGTTAAGGTGATTTTCACCAGTCCGGGTGGGTGGATATGAAGATGGAGAAGTACTCAACGTCGCTATTTGGATCACCGACTTGGGTGTCTCGTATTCCATGCTTAGCAAACATTCGCATTTTAATAACGGGATTTTCCACATATTTATTTTTTGTAGGTCATCATTTCTA
The DNA here is from genome assembly GCF_046866305.1 of Octopus bimaculoides. Lineage (NCBI taxonomy): Eukaryota > Metazoa > Mollusca > Cephalopoda > Octopoda > Octopodidae > Octopus > Octopus bimaculoides. The sequence continues at coordinate 39,204,965 of NC_142932.1, forward strand.
CGGAGCTCTCAATGGATCATTCTTGTCACACTGTCATGGTGTCTTTTACAATCGCTAACGATGAGCCATATCGTTTCGCACCTCTTTTCAAACATTCTGTATTTGTCGCTGTCGGTAGCGTTGCCGAATCTGCACTTCATATTGTTATTCCCTAACGCTTGATCTTGAGCTGCGCATAAAAGCGCGTATGTCTCTATCTTCAGGTCACTCTATCTCATCCATAACCACCGGTCATCTGTATCTGTCTTGGAGTTCGTATCTCATCGAATCTGACCGTACATTGTTTTCTCTTTCCATGTTGTTGTGTTTTTTCCTCTAAGAATTATCAGTTTTAAGACGTCGGCCTTCTCATGTTAAAATATTATTATTATTATTATTATTATTATTATTATTATTATTGAGTGAGAGAGAAATTCATGTAATCAAAATGACACTGAGGTGCACATATACGAAGATATACAGCAGGCACATGCATCGGAACTACTTGTGCGTGATATGTTGATCTTATATCAAAATAAACAATAGATGAGTTTGCGGGTGGGGCCCAGTTAGAATTTTCTTTAGGTTAAGTAGCCCCACCCGCTCAAAATATCTGTCAATAACTGGTGTTTAAGTGTTTGGAACAAAACGAGCATGTTTCCAGAGGTGAATTTTTCAAAAACCAAAGAATTTGTCTCAACCCATGACACTGAGCCCCCCCCCCCCACTACGCTTGCGCGTGATAAAACATACACATGATCAAACACACCAGGAGAGATACTCAGATGGTTAAGGTCAAGCAACTGACAATCAAACCTCTGGTACTAATTGCCCTAATTGCATACGAATATAAAGCATATACATGATAACACTTGCAATCATATATGATTAGAAGCCATGCGAGTCATTGCCTGGCACTGCAACTATTATTATTATAAAAATGATCATCATTTTAATCATCATCAACATCATCGTTATCGCCGTCTTCATCATGATCATCATGATCTTCATCATTACTGCGTAGTATTACCAATTGTATCACACCTATTACATGTACAGAAAAGTACTGTGGAAGCTAATTACAATTAGATTAAACATGCAGATAAAGAGAACGAATAATATGTAAGACATAATGTTTTGCTAGCTGTGTTCGAACTATATGTAGCATTCGCGCGCAACATAAAAACGAAAGTGAAAATTAGATAAATTGGTATATTTATTAAAATTGTCAAAGACATAAATCAGGAATATATTACGAAATTTTATGATATTTCCCAAAATCAACGTGCAGTATACAATAATCAGTTACCATGTAATGATACAAATAAATTCAGCTGAAATACCTCTAGAGAGATTAGATGTAATCAATAGATATGGCGAATATATTCGGAGGAGGCAATAAATATGATTGGTAAGAAAAATTTATTGTCGTTAAAATAAGAATTGTTTAACGGTCTTAAATATAACATGGGAATGTAACGAGGAAATGTGAATTATTGTATCACTTCTAGTTTATTAACATGGCATTGCTGTACACAACACACATATATATATATATATACATACACAACAGAACACATGTAGGTATACGTACATGAATACTTACTTGCATATATACAAAAATACATATATGCGTACTTATGTATTTGATTATGCGTTCAGGTGCGTGGCTTAGAGGTTAGGGCATTCGGCTCACGATTGTAAGGTCATGAGTTCAATTCCTGGCGACGCGTTGTGTCCTTGAGCAAGGCACTTTATTTCACGTTGCTCCAGTTCACTCATCTGACAAAATGAGTAGTACCTGTATTTGAAAGGACCAGCCTTGGCACACTCTGTGTCACGCTGAATCGCCCTAAGAACTGCGTTAAAGGTACACGTGTCTGTGTAATGCTAAGTCATTTTCACGTTAATTACAGGAGCAAGCTATGTATCACCTGGGACCGTCATCATCGTAACCGACGGAGTAAATTTGTCTATGTAATCTTTTCACTCTCTCTCTCTCTCTCTCTCTCTATCTCTCTCTCTATCTCTCTCTCTCTCTCTCTCTCTCAATTCGTCTTCCTGTGTCTCTTCCTTTATCTCGTTTTATGCATATATCTAAACATTCATACATGCATACATACTTTTAAATATATCATTTTAGAAGGAAAATCAAAGCCAAAGCAGAACGATTATCTCAATTCATTTAGAATAAGTTAAGTAGGGTAAGGGATCGGACTACAAGTTTTCCCGTAATAATTCTAGAAGGAACGTTCACCATATTGTCATATCGATGTTGAAAATTACATTAGACGCTACATTTCCTCAAGTTAGCTAACGACTGTTATTGCACTAGGAAGATTCTCGGAGAGACCCTACAGAAGAAAATAGGGTAATATTGCACGAGACAACAACAATATTTGAACAACAGTTTAATACCAAACATTTATTATCAACGTAAGACATTTCACACATTATTCCCACACATTTCATTTGCAAGTAATTTGTCAAGTAAAATAGCAAGGTAAATAAACGTAGAAAATAGTAAAATGATAAATATTTTATTATGCGACAATCAATAAATTTAAAGAGAAAAACACAATAAACTTTCATTAGGATTATCCTCTTTATCAACATTGTGTTCATCATAATGTTGATATAGATGTTTTATGTCCATCATAGTGACCATGTGAGGAAATAATATTAAATACTGGGTGCAGCAGAAAATATTTTCATATTTTACACGGTCATCGGTATGGTGCTCATGAAGTTAGGCAGAGTGAAATCATCTCTATGAGAATATTTAATGTCGTCGGTTTTCAGTTTCTATTCGGGTTTGAAATGGTATAGTTCATGCATTTGTCTTTGAAATGTTTATCAGAATTCGTTAATCTAAGAGAATGTTAGCTGCACTGAATTATGCACAGGCAAGCAATGTTACACAACCATGCTGACCACTACTTTTATAATAATTCATTAAATGTGTTAAGTTGACTGAAATGAATAATCAAGAATCCTGATAAGAAAATGTGAGCAGAAACACACATTGCAAACAATTTAGGGTTTTAGAATTAATACATTAGTGGCATATTTGATGAGATATTTCTACAGGAGTCAATAATGGCAAGCAAAGTCTCGGCACGCATTTTTTAAGCAAAGGAATTCAATCTAAAATTGTGAGATTTCTAAGCATTTTGAAAGGAAGGATATAATGGAATTAGTAAACGTTTTTGTACATTTCTGAAGAATTTTCCACCTTAAACTAGTGTTTAAATAATCAGCACAAAAGATCCTCCAGCATCCTTGTTGTCATATGATTCATATTTGTATTAACGTGGACAACCGCAGTTATTTGTGTTTCTAATAAGTACACGAACATATTATTCATACTTCTTTATTGAGCCTCGCATTCAAATATCTCCAGGCAAATACATGCAAATAGAGAAGCACGTACGAATACATACATACATACACAAAAGCCAACATGCTTAAATATATATTTTTTTGCGTGCTTGAGTATGTGCGTGTTTATTTGTGTATGTCTGTAATCACATTGTAATTCTAGATGCCATATTTCTTGAAATTAAGTGAACTAATTGAATGCTTTATGTACTTTAAAATCAGCGTGCAACATTTACATTTTATTGAATAAAAGCATTCCTGGTAATTAGTTTTTCTTTGAACTTACTGAAACGTAAGAATAATGCAATTAAATTATGTTCATTGCAAATAATTTAACTGCTTCGTATATATATATATATATATATATATATATATATATATATATATATATATATATATATATATATATATATATATATATATATATGTGCGTGTGTGTGTGGGGGGGGGGGGGTATGTACGTATGTAATTTCCTCTCTGTAATACGGAACGTACATATTTGCAAATAATTATAAGAAATGAATTGCAAAATACTGAGACACGTTTATTTCGATTTAAATTTGGTGGTGTATAATGTGCAGAGAGGAGAAAATTTTACCTAAATATAATACAAAATAAACTCGCAGCTGAAGTCATTTATATCAATTTCCAACGCAGATTTTTAACACATAAATATCAGCGTGTTGTGATGCTTGAGAAAATGGGGTAACATAAATTATTGGTAGATGTAAATCTATGATGCATAGTTCAATATTTATTAAAGAAATTTGCACCCTGCATAATGGCAGTATATATGCTTAGTGAAGATATATGTTGGTTGGTTTTCCGTTGAACTGGTAAGTGCTATGGATGCAAGAGTAGTCCGCAATTGTGCGTAGAGGTTGAACTCCGATATTCAAAACAGAACCCATGGTATTGAATGAAAAAATATGAAAATCAACGATGTTCAGAACTAGCGTTTCTAAAAGGAACATAAATGGTTAGAAGAAGCATTTAATTTTACCCGTGTTTCTATTTATGATTATTACTGTTTCGTCCAGTTGACGGATTTTACATATTCCACATCGCAATGATTATTTGATAAAGGAGTTCTATAGGTTACAGATGCAATAATGGGAGCCAAATACGGAATTACGGAGTAAGATAATTTAATGGATATTTGTTGCAGATGGTTTAGTACTTACGATTCTTTGGGAAATTCTTTCTCAGAATCTTAAAACACAACATAAGAAAATTTCTTAATATAAGAGAAAATGTCGGGGTAAACAGATATCTTCCCGCTTTCTCGAGCGTGAGTTCTTGATTTTACATATCTCCTCACAGGTACTATTTTGCTACCAATATATCTATCCCTAAAATCTCTACGTATC
>NC_142932.1:39212194-39239218 GCF_046866305.1 Octopus bimaculoides
GTCCATTACGTACAAGAATTATTGCATTCGGTGTGACATTTGCAGAGACAGAAATAAACAAAAAAATAGAGATTATGGAAAAAAATTGTTCAATATCTTGAAAGTACTAAGAAATATTAACCAAATTAAATTCCAAACAACTTGAAAATAACATGCACCAATAATAATAATAATTATGATGTACATACAGATTAAAGTATCAAATCACATAGCCTCGGTATTTTAAAAGACCAAAGCAATGAAGTTTATTTATTGATCAGCGTGAGTATTGCTTGTGATTATATCTCGCCAATGTATTTGACATGATCAGAAAGCAGAAACATTTGATCCTTTAAGTGAAAAGTAAAATGTGGGATCTCGTTGCAGTTACAATACCATTGATTGTAGAAACACGAGGAATTCTTACACGTGGAACTGAAAATTATTTTTGATTGATCGCTGCAAGAAATGCAAATCATTCTTTTATTCTCTAGGCACAAGGCCCGAAATTTTGGGGGAAGGGTCAAGTCGATTTGATCAGTACGCAACTGGTACTTAATTTATCGACCCCGAAAGGATGAAAGGCAAATCAACATTGGCGGAATTTGAACTCCGAACATAAATACAGACGAAATACCGCTAAGCATTTAACCCGGTGTGCTAACGATTCTGACAGCTCGCCGCATTAGAGGTGCACAACATTGTCTTAACTATTACCTCACATGTATTGAGGAAAGCACTTTCGATGCCTGAACGATTACAACCCCTATATTGTCATGTATCTATTTTTCGCTCACATTTATTTCTTATTTAAAAAATGGACAATATGGAGTGTTTAGTTTAATGGCCTACCAGTGTTCCGTTGCCCAACGAATTGGGAAAACACTCGGCAAAAAATGGTAAGAAAATTGAAAGACGGGAACTAATAATAATAATAATAATAATAATAATAATAATAATAATAATAATAATGATAATAATAATAAAAATAATAATAATAATCAGAAAAGAAGGAGGAGGAGGAGGAGGAGGAGGAGGAGGAGGAGGAGGAGGGGTGGAGGATGAGGAGGAGGAGGAGGAGGGGTGGTGGAGGAGGAGGGGAGGGGGATAGGAGGAGGAGGAGGAGGCGAAGAAGAAGAACAACAACAACAACAAGAGCCACAAAATTTATCAGAAGATATATTTAAAACATAAGTGCGAAGCTCTAAATAATTGAAAAATTAGTGTTCAACGTTTAGTGTATATCGAATTTATAAATATATTATACAGTTAACCTAGTTCTAAGTTGCTTTGCTTACGTGGCCATATCTATTTCAATTATCTGAAATCTTCTATTTCTATCACGTGTTACAGAGTTGAATATTCTTTGTGTATATTAAAGGAGAAAAACAAAATTACACCGGAATATTACTTTGCCTTGTGCTTAGGATTATTACATGTCATTGAGATACTTTTAGATACGTATGCATTATAATTTTGGTGTATGTGTAAAGAAAACACCTTCGCTCAGAGACATAGAATATCTCTTGCAGAAGAGAGATGCCATGTAAGTGTTCAGACTTTGTTCACACGATTCTTTAGGAACAATATATTGCGTAACGAAAACGATTTTCCTGTGATTATTAAGTACATTGTCTCGGAAAATGTAAGCCTACTGTGGATATTTGTTAAAATTACATGGAATGGTTTCTTAGCTTATAGCAGAATCTATTACTCTATGTAACTACATATTTATAAGTATTATGTTCACCATACACCATTGGTTTTTAATGTCCAACAAGTTATCCAAGTTCAAAACAATTTACTGTAAATGTTTCTTCTGAATGTGTAAATCATGTCTATTTATGCGTATGTATTATTATGTTTGCTGCAGTAGCCCAGTTAAGATAGTAACTGATAATAGAATCAACATTGTAATGTTGAGATTGTTTTAGCTAAATCTGGTGGAGGAAATCTAAATGGACCTCCTGTTAACAATATATACTGAACGCCAATACAAATATATCATACATAGAAATAAATATTGAAATAATATTGAAGTATTATATACACATCGCATGAAGTATATGGCTGTGATGGCTAGAAGTTCGTTTTGCAATCACTTGGTGTGGCATTCATTCTTACAGTACAACACTTGATAAAGTGTCTTTTATTGTAGCCGCTGATTGACCAATAATTTATCAATGGATTTGATAGGAAGAAACTTTAAGGAAACCCGTAATATATTTATACGTGTATTTGTGTGTGCGCGTTCGCACAGGCGAAGAGATGTGTTTTCGTTGTGTTTCCCTGGCTACTGCTTCAAAACAGTGCTGTATGTTAACGTTTCATCGTAAGAGACAGAGAGATGTTCTGGATTCTAGCCATAAGAACTGGGATGAATTTATTATACTAAACTCTTGAAGACGCTAAAAAATATGACAAAAGAACAAGTGAAACATAGAGAATGTACAAATATAATAATTCTCTTATACTACATCCAGTAAAATCAAGTTCTTTATATTTTTACCGTATATCAATATATATTTACCGAAGTGTTTGTCCTGGGCAATAATATGAATTCTTATATTTATTCTGTCATCTAATTTTTTATCATGAAAATGAAGAGCAAGGTATTCTGTTTTGGATTGGATTGACTGGAACCATGCTGGAACCTCATCTTCTAGATTTGTAGACGAATATTTCGACCTCTAGTACTTACATATTTTAAAAATCCGTGTGCTTATTCTGTTGATAGCTTTCTTACTGGTTATGTCCTCCTAGGTTATTGGGATGTAAACACACCAAAACCGGTCGTCCTTCGGTGGATGGGGCTACACACAGCCACAAACGCACACACACACACACACACGCACACAGACACACACACACACACACATATGACTGTCACTAAATATTACTAGGGTGCTAAGTAACACCTACATTGCTAGAAATAAGTGCTAAAATGCTCTGATGCAGTAGTTAACGTACATGTGTGTTAATTTTATGTGCGTTAAAATCAGAGGATTTAATTCTTATTTCTAGCAATGTCGGTGTTTCTTAACAAACAACTCACATTCAGTGATATTCATAATCGTTATTTTGCAAACTTATGTTTATATCTTATACATACATGCATACACAAACACACACACACACACACACACACATATATATATATGCACACGCACACATATCTGTACATATATATATACACCCATATATGTATGTGTGTGTTTGCGTTAAATGAAATGTGAAAATAAACCCAAGGCTGTGTGGTATTTACAGGACATTTATAAAGCGAAAGTTAATCTTACGTTTGTTTCTGGGGTATAAGGGATATCTCTTTATCAGAGACGATGTGAAATGGTTAAGTAGAGGGAAATAGTAGAGATATATATAAGGACTGTATTTGGAAAATGATGAAAATAAGAAGTATACAAGGAAATAAGGAGATAAAAGTAAAAATTAAAAAAATATATATCTAGGATGTAATATTTGCAATTCTATTATCCAAGTAAAGATTCTGTGTATCAAATCCACTTACAATCTAGATTATAGTCGATGATGCTTGCTCAGAAATCCGCGCAATCGGATGGAATCTTGAACCATGTGGTTTGGAAGCATACGTCTTCCCGTGTGTAGCTGTATGGCACTTTTACAGAACACCATTTGTAGATCCCAAAATATCAATATAAAAAATTCATATGCTCTAACAGTGAAATTTAACGATCGTGTTTAATATAATGTTATACAGAAAAGAGATTAAAATACACGTCATCGATTTTGACAGTTTAGTTGTCAAGGCATGCAGAAGGGGATTTTAATAGTATTTGAAGATTTCTCAGTGATAGATGTAACTTAATGATTCATAAACACTTGTTCTTTTGTAAACCATATCTGAAGAAAATCCATTAAAATACAAGTAACATTGTTATTTACTGTTCTGGAATGTTAAAGTTTGTTCCTGTGATGTTTCTAAAACAGATCTGAATGCATCTACATATCACGCGCGATTACAGTCAAAGATTAGAGTGGAAGTCAAAACAAAATTTGAGTTAGACTGGAAGAATGAAAGGCAAAGGCGCCCTCTGCGGAATTTTAATACACTACATAGAGACTGACAAAATAGAGCTAAGCATGCTAGCCCCGAGCTAACGCTTCTGCCTGTTCGCCCCCCCCCCACGAATCAATAAGAATCTATCCTGTTTAGTCACTGACATATACCTACTTCATGTATTAGTTTCGAATATTTCTTCTCAACACAGAGATGAGAAATAAGTGTATAACTTAGGTAATTCTCTTCTGTGATTAAGGCGATGAGCTGGCAGAAACGTTAGCTTGTCGGTCGAAATGCTTAGCGGTATTTCGTTTGCCGCTACGTTCTGAGTTCAAATTCCGCCGAGGTCGACTTTGCTTTTCAACCTTTCGGGGTTGATTAAATAAGTATCAGTTACGCACTGGGGTCGATAAAATCGACTTAATCCCTTTGTCTGTCCTTGTCTGTCCCCTCTATGTTTAGCCCGTTGTGGGCAATAAAGAAATAAGAAACTTATGTAATTCTCAACGAAGATGAGACTGTAAAGAATAGGAATTAGCTTGGAGGTTTTATCCTGGACATGCATTATTCTTTTCATTTATGGTCTTTTGTTAACTAATACATAGACCTTCTATGTACAAATATACAATAGTTGATACTTGCAATATCAAGTGACGATTTAAGAATGCTGCATCACAATTTGATTTTTGACAGATTTCTCACTAATCGTTCGTAATCTTTTTTCCAGCCTTCAACATTATTTCCAAATATAGTATATGATATTCTGATATTTAATATATGGAATTTATGTAAAATATGATAGTAATTATGCAGCTAATCGTGATCAGCATATCTATCACTGCAGTCTTGTAATGCACAATCTATATATACATAAATAATACATTTCTCTTCCAGCGTATTATTCCTAAATTTGGCTAAATGTTATGAATAGGTAGACAGGACAGGATATTTATTTGATTAAAATGACTCATTGTAAGAATCAGCAACGTTCATAGGCTGAATACAAATAATACAGAAAATGTATTTTGAAAACAGCAGATAACGGAAAATATTAAATAACAGAAACTATAACAACAAGAAATAAAAATGTGCTCAAATCTATATTATATACTGTATGACGAGTCGACAAAACATGTACAACTGTACAGTAACTTGAAACATAAACCAATACTGTGCTAGCTTAACTAATTACTGTTTTATATGCAGCTTATATGTGCTGTTGATTTGGGAAGGTAAATTAGTAGTCCTAAACGAATTCTGAATTAACCGCGAAACAGTATGTTAGGAGACCATTAGCTTCTGTCTTTTTCTTTCCGAACAATAACAATATGAAAGCCATATATTTACATTAAATTGAATCCACATGGAAGCTTTATAATATTGAGATATATACACAACTACTTTCTCTCACACACATGCTTATTAAAGCTGAATTACACTACACATTACATATAATACTACACGATTAAATAATTACAGATATAAACAACCGTGTGACTACATTCACATAAATCTAAATATGATTCCATGCAGATATTTACTTTATATCTAAATTCCAGAACCTTTAACAATTAACTTTGTATAGCTTTACTTTTAAGTATTCTCTTAACTAGAAATGCATCTATACTCAATCACAAGCATGTGGTTTTATTTATTATAGCTGAATGTTTAATGTAGGTTTTATAGAAAGTATTACTTTATACGTGCATTTGGAAATAAAGCGAATTATATTTGATAATAAAATACCTCATCTGATTTTCGCTTGCTATGATATTTTAGATAAAGTGATTATTTGAAGGATTGTAAATACAGTTGGTATATACACGAGCATTGGACTTCAAAGTAGGTTTATATACATAAAATATTTGATGTGAGAATCGCTGTTTCAAGAAGTCCATAAGAGGTTTCTTTAATTCTATTTAGGAATATCTTTGATGTCTATTATAGCAAGTATATATTACTACATTATTTTTAAATCCAAATATTTTTTTTTATGGAATGCAATTTCGACAAAAATCACAAGGCTTCCAAACCTGAAATGCAGACATCTAATATATTAAATATGTTCTTCTGAAACTAGTATACTGCTTAAAAGCGTTACATTTATGTTACCAAGAATATGAGACAAGAAGCGAATGTCATATATATTTTATAATATGTATTCAAAGTAATGAAATATTATAACTATCTTCAGTAACTGCACTTTTCTCTATAGTGTTGTCGTGTGGATACATCTCTTAGTGTGGTTTTGAATATAAAGGCAATAAAAATAATGTTTATAAGCAAATCTTCACAAGTTCAATCACTACATTAATAATGTCTGAGTTGAAAATGTTAACTATTTTTTGTCGTTTAACAAATTTTGGGCTTTTATTGAGCAAGAAGATGCCATATGTATTTCGTTTCTTGGCCTACGCAAACTTTATCTTGGAATACAATATCCATTCCCATAATCATTTAAAAATGTGATATGTAAAACACTTGTGTGATATATATAGACTAGACCGTAAAACACTGTTTCGTTACTCGTAAATTCATCAATAGAGTTCGATGTGTACAAGCCACCTATAGGTTTCAGTAAAATAAATAATATATGATATACAGCACATGTTTATCTCCTCTCATCACGCTGTTGTCTTACTATATAATACTATAACAAGAATAGCACAAAATACACTGAACTACCATGTTTTCAGAAACACACGCCCTCCACATACATGGATATGAACAAACTCAGTCCATATAAATGTCACCATAGACACACACACATGGGGGCAGATGCCGCCATCGATGCAGCCATGCGCCCCCACCTCCCCAGGCAAATATATGCACATGTACAAAAGCATACGCTCACACACATATACACTCATAAGTATACTCACCTACATCCGTATACACATGCATACGCACATATGTCTACATTTTGATTACACATATGTTTATTGATGTGTAAATGTCCATTAATGCCTTTACCGACAGATATATATATATATATATATATATATATATATACATATATACATATATATATATATATATATATATATATATATATATATATATATATATATATATATATATATATATATATATATATATATATATATATATATATATATATATATATATCTGTCGGTAAAGGCATAAATGGATATTTACACATCAATAAACGAATTCACTCCGCATATATGCATCAGTGTCTATGCAAACTTCTATGTATATATGTAAATGCCTGCGCCGGTATAGAAATATATACCTATATAGGAGATGTGGATGCTTCGTTCAGTTGATGTCCATATATATAAAGAAAATAAGACTAGGTAGAAAATGCTAAAATAATTTTATCATGAAGAACATTTTAGTACCGGTTTCAGTCTGTGCGAATTTTACAACTTATAGAAAAAAAATTAAGTTGTGGAAAACTTAGATGAAATGTTTTTTTAAAACTATTTCCGTAGCTTTCAAATGCAAAGGACATTCTTCTTTTCTGTCTCTCTCTGTCTCTTTTTTTTCTTGTAGGTTCTAGGGTAGTTAGCAGCAGCTAATTTGGTATGAATTCACGTCTTTGATTGTTTAAGCAGCAGTAGTAGACATCGAACTAAGATGAAAGTGACTGAAAAGTGTGTAAGCCGCAACAAAAGAGTTTTCACAAAGAAAAATAAGACAAATAATTTGCTGTCTAACCAAATTAAACCAAAATCGATTACTTGGTCTATATAAAAACAATTAACTAATAACAAAGTAGTGGATTTTAGCCAGTGGCATATTGACACTCACTAAATTTAAAAAAAAAATGTTTCAATACATGAATCCACATAAATAATCTTGCAAACCGTATAATAAATATATATAATGTAAAGCTGCTTGCATTATAAGTGTATACGAAAGAAACATTTTACGATAAAGTTTCAACGTACAAATGTGTGTAAATATTTTCCTATATTTTAACAAAATATATGCTTCAATTTATATCTGATTTTTCAACTCTGCACACACGATGTCGAAGATAATAAAATATGACTGATAGTCTACGTAACGTGAAATAAAACCGAGAAAAATATTCATAAATCCATTCTTTTGTTTTAAGTTTAAAGTCACTATATTGGTAATATATTTGTGATGATATTTTTCATTGATTTCAGCAATATTTATTGTCTCATCCATGACTTTGTGCATCAAATGTGTTACTTCTTGCTACTCGTTCCCTTCAATATTATCTTGTACTACCACGAATATTTCAAGCCGTCCTTAATTGATTATGCATATCACATTTGGTCCTTTCATATTGATATATGGATGCAATAGAATATCGTGCGATACTCATAGCACATGACTTCAGATCTAATACCATGCCGTCATTGGACGTTAGGCAACAACGGAGGATTGATTGGTGAATGAAAATTCGTTCACATGTGTTTTTTTATTATTTATAAATACAATATCTGTTGGAGGGACTACTGATACCGCAATAGCGACAAATGTGAATTACATTGAGATAAAGAGTATTTAATATATTATCACGTAGTTTATCCCACAGAATCATCTCTGTAACAACTGGCACAAAAATGAAAAATATAATGCTGATATGTTTTCATCTGGTATATTTCTGTATAAGTGAGTTGTAGCATATTGCTGTATTTTTGAGACCTATGTTGCCAAAATAACATATCTAATTCTATAATATTTAGGTATACTCTCTTGTTTTGAAATAATAGTATGTTATGTTTATTTGACATATAGTCTTAATTGATTAAAATGTATCCGTTGTTTTTTACTAGATGCCAATTTTCTCCTCGAATGTACGATTTATTCTGTACAATTTTTCATTCATCAATTACAATTATTGCTGATATTTAATGACAAATAGTTTAAAACATTCTAGGAAATAGTTTCGAGCACGTCACTTCACATTTGCTATTCCTATGACTTGAGGACTTACATCTACAAGTCTTGCAATCCGTAAACATTGTCCTAAACGCGCACACTTTGGACAACTATATGACACATCGACATTCGTGTGTATTAAAGTGCCAAGTGTCTAGTCCCAGTCTATGATTTCTGAGCTTCCTTACGTGAGTCACTTCAGTGTAAACTCTATCAATCTTACTTTATGTTTATGTACTGCACAGGTTCGTATAAAGATTAATGTTGCTAAGGTGTTTATTTGAACATAAAATATGTCTCTAAAGACGGAACCTTATGTATTCCAAAAGCATTATTTATTTCCCATATATCAATCAGAGGCTAGTCACTGAAATTTTGGAAGATTTTCCCTCTTCCTTGAATAAATGTGTGGAGAATACTTTCAAATTGGCCTACACGAAGCGCGTTGCAACTGTTGTTCGTCAACGAGTTAGTGCTGTACAGTTTGGGCATACATACGATGTTCCACATCCGTGAATGAATACTCTTTATATGACTGACGTATCTCCTTTATTCTGCCGTCAGTGTGACAGTGGCTTATGATTAAAGTTATATTTGTCCGTCATGCAATCATTTGGAAGCTCGATTTTTTGAACATGACAGCCTAATTTTCTCCTCTTTTACCCTCTAGTTTTACACACACATCTATATATTTCAGTAAATATGCAAATCAATATTCCGAATAGCTATAAGTTTTAGTCTTCCGCATATTTGAGTCTCTCTAAATGTGTCATACAATAAGTAGGCTGCATATTAAAGCTTATACTTCTTTATTTCCAGTAATTCTTTAATCCATATCAGTTTGTGATGCTCGTTAAAACGATGTTAGTGAATGCTTTTCTCTACATAATCGTCGTATACGATATCCAAAATAATCTTAAGCAGATAAGTATCAGACAGACACGGCTAATACATTACCAGCACGTGTGTACCTATATGATTATTTTCTCATTCACGTCTTCTTTATACCTAGTATTGTTTGCTACGCTACTGTTCTACTGCAAACACACATCAGCATTTCATGGACATAAAAATAGCAATTTAAGACCTCATTGTGCACAATTAGATTTATCACATTGGGAAGTTTGTAAGGTAACTAATAGGTTCATGGCACAATAGCTGTAAAAGAGTTATGAAATGTTGTCGTCAGCAAACTTAAACATGGTTGACAAAGTATAGTGGCTAACATTTCTACGATAATGTGTATGCTATATACATAATCGCTTAGAGTGAAAATGTTTTATTCGTTTTTATATAGATAATACACACATATAATCTCTTTCAATCAGTTGATAGCATGCGTATCTTGTATTTGCGATTTAGAGGTCTGCTTAAGAAATGTCTGCACTTTCGAAACGAAAAGTTTCATTTCGTCTCCTACCACATCTATTCATTCACATTTTCGTCTGCATCATTTATTCAAATTGAATTTTAACGAATAAGGATGTAAATGTTAATTATCCATCGTCTTCTATCTGGGTGTAACTGATTGCAATTGACAGCCATACAAGCTCCAGTTTATAGACAGACATGTCGCTATTATAGGATATCCTCAAACGGATGGATATTATAAGATAATGAGCACATATACGTCATAGATATTAGTCATGTCTAGTGAATTAAACAGACGAAACATATACTACGCTAATAGATGTTCAAGACTAGATTTCCAATAGAAATAAAAAGATAAACATATTCCAACAACATCCTTATTAATGAAGGGTGTATTTAGTTTGTTTAAACTGTTTTACTCTCCCAATTTATCATCAAATACAGTCATCTTTTATTTTACATTTTCTTATATCTACATTTATGAAGCTCTTCAGTGACATTGTAGCTATTTTAGGTGGCACTTCACTACAGCCAATGCAGTTTAGCATTGAAATCTTATTTCTCCGTATTTTGTCTTTAAATTTATCCAATAAATTATCCTCGATTACATTCGTTTAGTTGTATCTTTCATGGAAATTATATTCCATGACTCTCTACATTATTATTAAACTGCCTTTTCTGAAATTCTGCCACAGGCTACCACAAAATGCTTCATACATTGTCAGATTACAAAGCACATTTTCCATTCTTACGCCATTTTCTATTTCCTTTACATTTTTTTCTATTTCTTTCTGCTTTTCTTCATAAAGCTGTCTGCATTGTAACTCCATTTGTCTTGGTGTTGAATCTTCTCTCTAGTTGAATTACCATTCTTTTCCATTGTTTCGGATATTGCGTTTGTAAGCTAAGAATTCCCATGGATTACTTTAATTTAGTCGGTTAAGCAGTGTTCCTACACATTTAACATTTCCTCACTGTGTGTTCCGCTCGAATAGTCAACCTTACAATTTGCCAAACTCTTGCTAAACGCTCTCACGACTGGTTTACCTTTGAGCTGACAGTCAATATTGATTATTTTACAAACCTTTAGTTTCTACATCTCACTTTTCTCTGTTGCTGCATAATAACGATCATGCACTTTAACATTGAGGACAGATTTTGCCATTTTATGACAAATGGTGATTCTATTGCTTCAGTAGGATTGAACGGAAACTGAAGAACAGGGTATGGTGGCATGAGCATCTTGGTTTAAAATATCGCATCATTCTTCAGTGTTGCTTTTACTAGCAGAAGAATACATTATTTTCAGTTAGAAATTTTGAAAAATGTGTTCCACTACCTGAATGTATATTTCCAAAACTAAAATACTATTCGAAGTGTTCTTTATTTGCTAATAGCGGAAGCAGCAGCAGCAGTCAGTAGCAGCAACAGCAGCATCAATATCATGATCATCATCACCACCACCACCACCGCCACCACCACCACCACCGCCACCGCCACCACCACCACCACCACCACCGCCACCACCACCAGCATCATCATCATCAACATCATCATCATCATCATCATCATCACGAGCAGCAACAGTAGCAGCAGCAGCAGCAGCAGCAGCAGCAGCAGCAGCAGCAGCAGTAGTAGTAGTAGTAGTAGTAGTAGTAGTAGTAGTAGTAGTAGTAGTAGTAGCTGGAATAGAAATGAGAACGCCGAAAACGAGCATCAGCCACGGTGCTTATTTTGTTTTCATTTGTATCTGTTGTTGAATGCAGAAAAATTATTAGTTGGATAGTTTACAAAGATGGTGGAACTAAGACGAAAATAAATGAGAAGTAACAGGAAAAGAAAGATTCGCTCACTTAGCAGCATATTATAAATATAGTTGGAAAAGGACTGTTATTTCTGTAAGACACATACGTCTAGGTTTACTGTGACTAGCTCTGGAAAATGGCCACCCTCTGCAATTATTTCTCCGACAACTGGCGTATGATTGCCAGCCACCATGTTCACAACTTTCATCTATTTTCCACTAATATTCATCGTCGCAATTTCAGCTACACGTTATTATTAAGTTGTGCTTCGAGTGAAAATGTAAAAATAATTAATGTGGTCATTCTCGTTGAAAGATTCTGTTGTTTTCAGTCACATACACCTCTCCGAATATAGCAAAGCTTATACCAATAATATGCAAAAGAGAGTTAACCTCTTCACTCACCTAAAATCAGGGAGCAGATTAATCTGTAGGTTAGACACATAACGGACGGTGATCTGCAATAATTCATTCTTCTCTGTTAGACGTAGCTTGATGTCTCATTCGTGGTAACGATGTTTAGCTTTACGTAACTTAAGTTTTAACATTGACTGCGGGATAAAACAACTCCGGAAAGGAGTAAAGTAGTAGTAGTAGTGGTAGTAGTATTAGCGGTGGTCATGGTGATGATGATGTTTATAATAATAATAATAATACTAATAATAACAACAACAATAACAACAACAACAATAAAAATAATAATAGTCTGGGGAGTTAGCTGGCAAGATGTTACGGATGAAGTGGTCGCAAAAATTGTCTGACAGCAATGACTGGATTCTCCTACTTGTGTGGCATGGTGCAGAGTCCAGTTGCCAGACAGTGGGTCATCCAGCAGCAAATCTCTTGTCTCAGATCGCACTACTTCCTCCAGGCGGTTGATGTAGGCCTCTGTGTTTAGTCTGAGGCCGTTTAAAAAGACGAATGAAAGCGTAACTTTGCCATCACTAGTGATTACTTTAAAACCATGATGTCCACTAGATGTTTGATTGTTATCGCTATGAGTATATGTCCTCGGATTGCACTGTCCTCAGATTGACACACAAGCACTTTGAAATATTGGTATTGGAGCTTCCGAAGTGAATGCCAAGTAATTGATCATGTCGCTTAGTATTGTCTGACAAACTGAATTGCGTAATGGTGTCTTTTTCTCGCACCCGACCCTATTATACTGCGTAGGCAAGACAATTTAAACCAACAAATGCTCATGCACGAAATTAAAATTATAAAATGGCGGTAATTTGCATATCGCACCTTGTATATATATAAATATATGTGTGTGTGTGTGTGTGCGCGTATGTGTATGTGTGTGTGTATGTGTGTGTTTTTTGTGTGTATATATACTGGCTTCTTACAGTTTCCATTAACAATTCAATACTTTGGTCGGCTAAAGAATATGATAGTAGACACATGAATAGGTGCCACATAGTGTGACTAAATCCGGAACCACCTGGCTGGGAATCAAGTATGTTTCCACACAGCAATGCTTATGCCTATATATATATATATGTGTGTGTGTATATATATATATATATATATATATATATATATATATATATATATATATATATATATATATATTTAAATATATGTATGTCTGTATGCACATACCTACATGCACACAAACCCGCACACGTACAGACAAAAAGAGATAGATATATATGTATATATGTATGTATGCATGTATGCATGTATGTATGTATAAATACACTTTTGCTAACGCAGTTCCTATTTAATTTAAGTTTAAAGGTATACTTTGAAAGCTCATATAATTAAAAGAAATGATGTGAATTATATAATATGATTTCCGTAGCTATAAAAATTTAAGCGAAAATAAATTCACTAATCATTTGCGAAGAAACATGACTCACGAATAGCAGACACAATAAGAAAGTCATAAAAAATTATCCAGTGTTATCGCGAATTAACATCTCCAATTTTATTACAAAAATACAAATTTTAGATCAATGATTTGACAAAATATATGTTTCGCGCTAAATGTTAGCACCTCTTACATGTTGATTACATTATAACTGTTAAACTATTGACGACATATGATAATAAAAACACCTTACATGTAAATGTACACCATACATGTAATATACATACACACACATAAATATACACACAAATATATTTATATTTTTTTACATACATAGGCAATTACATATATACATACTCACACGCACATATATATATATATATATATATATATATATATATATATATATATATATATATATATATATATATATATATATATATATATATATATATATATATATATATATATATACATATTTATACATATATAGATACGCATAATATGTATAGTATATATGTATATATGTATTTCTTCAAAAACTTAAAAATCTGATATGTGTATGGTTAGACGTAAATATTCAGCGATTAGCGCAGTTATCCCCACGACGACTACTGAAGCAGCTGCTGTCATGTCCACAACGGCTTCTTTTGCTGCTGCTAATACTGCTGACATCAACAAGAAGAAGAAGAAGAAGAAGAAGAAGAAGAAGAAGAAGAAGAAGAAGAAGAAGAAGAAGAAGAAGAAGAAGAAGAACGAGTAGAAGTAAAAGAAGAAAGGAAAGTTGTAGTAGTAGTAGTAGTAGTAGTAGTAGTAGTAGTAGTAGTAACAACAGCAGCAGCAGTAGTAGTAGTAGGAGGAGGAGGAGGAGGAGGGACGGAGAAGATGAAGAAGAAGAAAAGAAGAAGGTAAAAGAAGAAGAAAAAGAAGTAGAAGAAGAAAAAAAAAGAAGAAGAAGAGGAAGAAGAAGAAGAAGAAGAAGAAGAAGAAGAAGAAGAAGAAGAAGAAGAAGAAGAAGAAGAAGAAGAAGAAGAAGAAGAAGAAGAAGAAGAAGAAGAACAAATCGTCTATATACATGTTTACGTGTTTAATACAACATCAACGATGCCGTTCGACAATACATGGAGTGCTTTTATTTCTTTATTAGAGAAGAGTGCGGTGTAGAGATGGAAAATAAAATACACGATGGCTTTTTCGAAGTTGCACGGCGTGAAAGATTCCCCACGAAAAGAGTTGAAAGGTATATTATAAAGGTAAGACAAATCTCATCCAATTCGATATCGAAAATTTTGAAATATTTTACTGAATTTTTATCGGTAAAAACTCGCATTCATATAATAAACGCTTCCGTCCAAGCTACATGGTTTTCGGTTCAGTCCCGCTATGTGGCAACACGGGTGAATGTTTCTCCTGTAGCTTGGGGACGACAAAATTCTTGTGTCTCGATGTGATAGACGAAAATTGAAAGACGCCTATCTTAAATACGTATATGCCTGCAGGACTGTGTGTTCGGAAGCACGTATGTGTATTATATTCGTGTATGTGTGTGTTTGAGTGTCTGCCTTTGTGTTTATGTTTGTCCCAGGATTGAAATTTCCCCAGACACCTGATGAAGGCTGGAGGGTATATCAGCCGAAACGTTGTGTTAACAACAAAAAATATGAGGACAAACATACCTTTAAATGTAAATAATGTAAATAATGTATATAATTCCTCATCTCTTAAACATAGAACTGTACCGGAGGATTAGTTGAATTTGTTTAAACAAATGCTTTAACTCGCAGAAACAGTTTTTTTTATCGTTGTGTGATGGTAGACTTCACACTGCGCCAAAGAGGGATTCACTATGCTTTTATGTATAAACAGTTGTTCTCTCCAGAGATGTATTACTATGATGCATATCTCGGAGATAAACATTGAAGTCTCTAAATGTCTAACATCTTATGCTGAATCTTAATATTTTCTTCGAAGTTTTACGTCAGAGAAACAAGGATACATTTAATAAGTTTCAATTAGGAAATGACAGAACTGAAAAGCATTTTTCAACTTTTCTTTTTTACCACAAAATTAACTGAAGTAACGACGTCAACTTGACTTTATATGAGATTTTCAGAGAGCAAAACTAATTATTTGATGTGATTCCTAACCATTCTTCAAATGTGACAATAAGATTTACATAGCTAAGAAAATAATTAAAACTAAGCGGACATGATTTGTCTGTGTGCAGTTGAAATGGCGGTTGACAATAACATTGCTAATGATATTTGAAGAATGAAAAACATTCACTTTCCTCCTAAGATCTTTTGTTTGGTCTCTTTCTTGACATGCTTCAGAAATACTGTAAAGTACTTAACTGCAATTAAAATAAAGTTCAACAACGATTATTTGAAACATAACTTGAAAAATTAATGAATTAGTGTAAGTAGAGTGCACTTTTCTTTTTAATTTCTTAAATCTTATCGTTTTTTTCTCACTAAGACTTATATCCTATTTTTCCAAAAGTAGAAGAAATATCATAGAAGTCTTTTATGTTTAGAACCTGAATGAGAGTGAAAAAATTACTTTGATCTATTTTCAATGCTTATACGTGTCTGCAAGTGTAGTCCTTAGGTTATTGTACACAGTTACTTATGAAATGGAACTTCTATCGCACATGTGAAGTGGAATTGCTACAATTAACGCTGGGAAATATGTAACGAATTCTGTGCAGCATGAATGGTGAAGGTCCAATACATTACTGACTGAATCTCTACCTCTACTGTTACTGCTGTGAAGCAACAGCTTTTAAAAGTCGGTAAGAAAAATGCATGTGTATGTGCATGTCTGCCTGCGTACGTTTGTGTACGTGTGTGTGTGAGTGTGTGTGTATCCTTGTCCATGCTTGATTACTTATAGTTATTGAAATACTAATAAAGGCTTCAAGGCGTATACATACTGAATATTTTCCGCAAAATATTCTTGCTTGGAAGGCAGCGAGCTGGCAGAGCCGTAGCACGCCGGGTGAAGCGCTTACCGGTATTTTGTCTCTCTACGTTCTGAGATCGATTTTGCCTTTCGTCCTTTCGGGGTCGATAAATTAAATACCAGTTGCTTATTAGGGAAGATTTTATTGACTCTTCTCCTCCCTTAAAATTTCTGGCCTTGAGCTTCGAGTACAAAAGAATATAGTTTTCATTGTTGTTGCAAATATAGATTTCT
This sequence comes from Octopus bimaculoides, assembly GCF_046866305.1. Taxonomy (NCBI): domain Eukaryota; kingdom Metazoa; phylum Mollusca; class Cephalopoda; order Octopoda; family Octopodidae; genus Octopus; species Octopus bimaculoides. Next base: position 39,229,289 of record NC_142932.1, read on the forward strand.
TTACGGCAAAAATATTAGATTTTTGGTGAGCGAAACACCCCGCCTACTGCTCTTCTTTTAATGTTTTCAAGTATATCTTTTCGTTTGGCAACAGTAATTAGATAATTATTACTTAGCGTAAAATTTGCTGCAAGATGGCAGTTGGTAATAAAACAGTTTACGCTCCGATTGTTTATCAATCGCACATATTCTAAGATCATCACGACTCCCTTCGTCCATCGAGCTAATCATATTATATATACATTCCACTATCTCTAACCTTTTCAAACCCTCTTGATAAGAGTTTATATATCTACATCTCGTGCCTTTATTATTATTTGCATGATTTCTTTTGCTGCACCTTTGCTTATGCTGCCCCATCCTAATGTTTCTCACTCGTCACCTTTCTCTATTAACTTTTCTTCACTGATTCTCCTGCTAGTGCACTCCTCTCTTGTATGTATGTTGCATTCTCTTATAAAGTTGCGTTATTTTTCTTCCGATAACAAGAAACCATTACAAAGGAAGATTGCATTCAGCTTTCCATAGAAACATTGAAGATGTATAATTTGTGAAATGATGAATAATTCGAGGAATAGATAGTTGTGTTTTCAATTTTTATTTTCTGAATACACGTCCTTTAGACAAACACAGGGAAAATAATACAAAACTCAAACATTAGCGCATAGTTACACACACACACACACACACACACACACACACACACCCAGACACTCATACCCTTATATATTATGTTTAAAATCATTACCATTTATAATTATAATTATATCTTATCTATGCAAGAAAACGACAGACATTCCATTTTTCTGTGTGTTTAGTAATTTATAAATGAGTGAATTTAATGTTTAACGTTTAAGGGTTTTATTTTGCGGCTAAATTATAGAAAGCGCAATGCATGAGTCTGATATAAGTTGTTAATAGGAATTTACTGTTTGCAGAATAACACATCGGTTTTATATAATTAGATTAAAGATCTGAGAGATTTTAGTTAAAAAGCAGTATGTTGGCTTATTAATGTATCTCTTTCTATGTTGTTTATCAAATGTGTGATTGCAAAAGACAAAATGACGACAAAACGATTTTCCCTAGACAGATTGTAGGGAAGACATAATTGAAAATGAATTATGATATTTTACAATTTATTTCCCATCAACACATTTGTTGTAATAATCTACATCGATAATTTGATGTAAACATATTAGTACATAACCATCAAGAGAATTTCCTAGTTTGTGTGCTGATAGAAAGACAAAAGTAAACGTATGAAACACCCTATTATAACAATTACGAAGAGTGAGCGTAGAATTCTCACAAGAAGAAAATGGAAACGGATAAAGAAAACATTAATGCATAAATCAATAAGTGTGATATTTGTTCTTTAAATGTTAGAATAATACAAGATTTCACTGAAAATGATCAGTAATTCTCTGCAGACACGAACAATTATTGCAAAAATATTATAAATATTTCATACATGAAAAATCTATATTCTTTGTTCGAATATTTGATATTGCAAACACACAATTCAACACATTTATCTATTATTTACGCCTGATATTTGTTAGTTTGTTTCAAATATGTTTTGTCTTCTGTTTACCATCACAACGTTACCCCAAAATTAAATCAAAGAAACTTATTTTCAGTAAAACAAGATGAATAAGAAATGAGTGTTATGAGACGATATATAACATCAGAAATATTCTGAGATATGTGAATAGAAATCAATTATCATAGCGTAGTTCTTGACATTACACTGTAATTGAGTACTGACTTGCAGCGTTGTTTCACACTTGTCAGTGTATAGCAGTGCCCATGTAATACACAAATACATATACCTACACATATACATACATGCATATATGCCTTTCACATAGCATCGTGTCAGTCACTTTGTTATAAAGTGAATACTTATCTTTCATCCAAAAAAAAAAAAATGTCAATTCCTTTAAAGATTTGCTATTCATACTGTCCTCGTCGATAAACGTAATCGAAGATTAAAGGAGAAGGAACAGCAATTGAAATAAGATCAGATCAGCAGTCACTGGGTGAAAATCAACTGAATGCAATGCATGCAAATGCCACTACTTACACCTTGATTGCTCAGGAAATGGGTTAAGTATCGCAGGTCGCGCAATCATTCAGATAAATTTATTTCGGCTTTTGATTTATCTGTCGAAATACTCGTTCGAGTAATGAACACCTTGTCAATACTGTAAAGGAAATACATATCTTAAGTCCTTGGATCTTTCGAAGGAAGGGGAATAAATACCACCCGCCCTACTTTTATCTATAAGATTAAAGGATTTAGGAAAGGTATTTGGACTGGGTAACTTTTCTGATTTAGTATTAAGAAGAATAAAGTTGTCGAACAGACAAGCATTATCGATGCCAATAGCTTTCCGTTTCAACTCACCCCGATCATGGATGCTACAATAGATTGAAATTGACGACAATGTGTCTTACATGGGCACAGTTTATAAATGTAAAGCGGAAATAAATATATCAATAAACTTCGGAATACATGGGAGGATGTCAGAAATGCCTACATTTTCAGAAGATATTCTCAGGACCGGGGCAAATCTTTTCGGGTATTAATCTGGATACTCGAGTGAATCTGGAACTTCCGTGTCAGGATAAGAGAAATAGTAAAAAATACTGGTGATTTCAGACATCCTCAGAAACATTGACCTAACAGTTTAAATGAAGTGGTGGACGCCGGGACGAAAATATCTCCAGACTGCTTCGTGTGGTGAATTCTAATCCTTATATCCGCATGTAATAAAGAAACAGTGAGCACATCACGCAGAAACTCAACGGAGAAGGTAACAATATCATTAGATAAGGTTAAATATTCTTGTATATTTATCGTGAGTATACAGTATAGAGTATGATAAGAAGGATTAGTTGCATTGAATCCAATGTTAATAGCACCTGCGCCATGTAAACTGAGAACTGTACATCTTTCGTATCCGGGAATAAGATAGAAATACAACATTTTAAAAATAGTAATAGAGATAAGAGTGCTTCCTTCAAGTAATCAACATCAGAATACAAAAACTCACTTGTGCAATAGTAATTAGGAAGATTTTCTTGACGTAATCAGAATCAGTCTTAAAACATTCGTAAAGATATTCACTTCCAGTAAAAAGTAAGAGAGCATTTAAATGTCATGTAGAAAACTATTCTGATTCGATGTGCCATCATGTCCATACCAAATCCATCCCCAAACCGGAACCTTCCCAAGCATTTAGCACTATGCAGAATTTGCGAGACATTCTTATAAACACTCAAGGAGAACGTGATCTTATTGGCAAGAGGGGCGTATGGGGAAAAGTAAATGTCTATGGAGAACAAATGAGAGAACTATGCGCCTTGTATTTAGGCTGTTTTCCCTTATACATATTCGAGTGCCACTGTGCTAAGAAACTTACGTAGAAGAGAAATATAGAAACACACACACACACACAAATACTTAATAAATGCACATGCCACAAGACAACAGATCTATATTCATGTAAATACAATCATATACAAATTATCTGTGGCCTACTTGAATTATACGAAGCGAAATATAATAAATGAATGAGAAAGAATAAAACATACATATACATTATACGTATAACCATATACATGTGAATGGATATATATATATATGTGTGTATGTGTGTGTGTGTGTGTGTGTGTGTGTGTGTGTGTGTGTGTATTATATATATATATATATATATATATATATATATATATATATATATATATATATATATATATATATATATATATATTGTTGTACTTGGGGATGGTCATATTGCCAGTTTAGCCAATAAAAACACACGCACTGTATATTTGGTGTTAATTTTTTTTTTTTCAGCTTTATATTACATTAATCTTAATCTTAATCTTATTTTGGCCAGAGTTCTTTCGTCACACTTCTGTGACCTCATCAGTGGTCCTTTGTTTCCTTCTTTCTTATGTGTGTCTCACCTTGCTAACTATCAATATATATATATCAAAGTTTGAGTGTGTATATATTTGTGACCATGTCAAATAGATCTTCTCTGGCGTAATGTCTTTGTGATATTCAAACTATATTGCCGATTAATATAATATCTGCCCTTTATAACTGCGTGGAGTCATTTTTCACCAGATGCCTTATGGTATTTATAATAAGATATGGCTTCATAAATTATGCCTTGCTCTAAACACCTGCGGATGTACTGAAGTTTAATATCATGTGTTTTGAACTCTTTAAGAAAACGCCGTCCAGTTCTGCTTCAATTTGTGTGAACAACTTCAAATCGTCTATGATTAGCAAGCGATTCAGTTTTTCCTTACCTCTTCCCAGATCATAACCCAACTTTGTCTCCAGAAGTATTTCATTCAAGGGGTTCGTTTCCAGCACAAAGTTCAGTGAGAATACACTGTCTCCCTTGAAGAATCCTCTCTTGATTTTCGCCTCTCCTAAACCTTAATTCCCAGCTGTCAATCCAGGTCTCCAACATTTCCTACTGTTCCAAAGAGGGATTTTTCATGCTTTGTCCTACTCTTTACATTTCCACGGTGCTTGTTATGGAACACTGTTTTATAATAGAGTACGCTTTACAGCAATCAATCCATACCATGCTCAGATGTGTGTCTTCTCTTGCGGATTCTGATAATTAGATTGACAATTAACTGCTCATCTGTCAATCTCCGACATTCTTAGGTAGCTGCCTAATTTTGCTAAGTATCTATACATTTCACTGGCCAAAGCACCTGACAATAGTTTCCTCTTTAGTGTATTACACGTTATTGGTCGAAAGTTGGATACATTCCGACCCTTTTCAGGATCTTTGGCATTTAGCAATGTATTTTATTTTTTTTTAATCCAGATGGATAGTGTTTATTTCTCCCAGCACTCATGCAGTTCTTGCGCCTTAATTCCATGGAGTCCGCTCAGATACTTCATCCAATACCTGTAGACCACACTGGTCCTGGGCTCTTCCAACTTTCGATTTTCTGCTATCTGTTTTTTCTTTTCATTTTCACCACCACTTCTGTAATTAATTTTATGTTTTCTTGGTTTTCTATGGTACTTAACCTACGTGTTCGATAAATTAAGTACGATTTGAACACTGGGGTCGATGCAATCGACCCAACATCTTGTAGCAAAATTTGAAACCATTATTATTATGATTATTTATAATTTCATCTTCATCATCGTCATCATCATCATCGTCGTTGTCGTCGTCGTCATCATCATCATCATCATCATCATCATCGTCATCAATATTCAAAGGTAGCTCTTGTTTTCCAGGCAGGGGTACTAAACGCAGCAGACATGATTAATATGTCATGTGATGTATTACGTATGCATTCAGGAATCCGATTATGGATGTTGTAGTTTAATAAATAATTAGTATTAAATTAATGCTCAAATAATTACAATCACATATTTTACTATAATTCATTATTTGTTGCTTATTTCCGTTCTCTTTACATTCGTTTCTCATTCGGCGTAACTTTGAGTGCACATAACAATATGTAGAAAATCTGGTAAATGAATTTTGCCGTTTAATATCTCTCATTCATGAATTCACATGTGATTTACAGAAATATATCCATGAAAATAATTGGCACGTCATAATGCTGAAGTTATAAACATTTTTATGTGTTCCTCTAGTATATATTATTCTGTCTATATATATATATATATATATAATTTCTGTTTGAAGACATCGACGCCAAAAGAATGTTCTCAATTCTTTATTACTGCCCTCTACGGACTTCAGGAATTATGTGACTATCCGATTTAGTAAAACTTACAGGTATGTTTCCCATGAATTGTATCGGTGGGAAGCCAGGTTTATGTACTTTGTAGCTTCTTTAATTCAATGCAATAGAAAGGTATAAATTAGATATTAACCATAGTTCTAAACACTTACTGTATGCAAATTCATAGTTACCAGGTCTCTGAAGTACCTGAGATCCTTTGTGTACTTGCTTCTCTGAGGCTTATCAAATTGACGTAAACGTTGATGCGAAAAACATGTAAGTGAAGTTGTATAACGTTTATACAGCACCAAAATTGATGTTGAATATTTGTTTGTCCTGTTTCTTTTATTCTCTTTATAAACCTTCTCCAAATCACGCAGCAAAGAATATAGAGTGTATGGCTAGAAAACCTATCATATTTTACACGGCCATTAACATCGCGCTAGTGAACTGAGGCAGATTGTAAAATTGCCTTCCGAAAATTGATGCATATATCTCTGTATTGCAGCTTCCAAGCATCGTTAAATTTTCAGCGGTGCACACCATGTGTTTACTGCAGAAAATTCTAAAAGCAACAGAATATTTGAAGATTCTCTGACACAACATTTTAACCAGGAATAAAGGAATTTGATTACAGTTCTTAGTTATTTGCAAACACAGTTTGGCATTGGTAGTTAAGTATATAATTTACACGGAATTTAAAATATTGTAAACGCTTAACATGGCGACTTCAGTCTAGAAATAAATGCAGCAGCCAAATTCTGGAGCTTCGGCTTAGAACTTACTACAGGTAGGTTATAATACTGTGAAAGATACTTTTTGGTTTAGAATTTCGGAAGAATGCTTTGTTACCGGAAAATGTGTCACCATATTTATATGCACGGCTCAATTCCATTAACAATTCCCCCTCTCTCTCTCTCTTTCTCTCTCTCTCTCTCTCTCTCTCTCTCTCTGACACTTCCTCTCTCACACACACACACACACACTCTATCTCTCTTCCATAGACACGCGCGAGTGTATAATCGCTGAACATACGAATAGCATTTTCATCAACATTGCGTTTAGTATAATTTATATTAAAACACAATTGTGTTTCAGCTTCAGAATTATTGTCTATTTCACTGCTTTCGCATTTCAGTCGCACATTAAACCATTATTGGTGCGTTTTATTACTCTCAGCACCAACCGGATTTACAAGCTTTAACGGTGAAAATTGGCAAATATATTTGTAGCAATGTCTATAAAGTTATGTCGTGTACAATCATATATATGCTGAATCAACCAGTTATTAGAGATACCATTTTGATAGCACCTATGCTTCAATAAAGTAAGAGATGTCTACATTGATATTACGATTTTCTCAACTGACTAAAAGATTGTTTTTGCTTATCCCCATATATGGTTCTTTGTATGAGTGTGTGTGAGAATATAAGTAATGCTAATACATATTTTAACATACATACTGGTAAACAGAAGAGCAAATCTCACAAACATATCTCATGCGTTATTTGACATCCACTAAGATAAATATATTATCTTTTTTTCCATGAATTATAGTAATCAGCATAAATTTCTTTATCACTCCAGTGTTTCCTATCTGCAGTTTCATTTCAATTAATCAAGTGATATACAAAGGCACTACAACATAGGTCACCATTGAACAGTTTCCAGTTTACCTGATATAAATGCAGAAAAATGTATGTACACAGTTCATCATTTATCTAATATATTTTTTTAAAAATACATTTTATCCCCTCACATGTAACTGATCAAGCAAATAAGAGATTTGTAATCATGGATAGATAACAATAGAAACAAGTTTTATAATCGAATTTCACTCCACATACAATAATTTCGTAACAACAATTTCATAGCATCGAATGTAATGTATTAGAAATTGAATTTACTTAATGTAGTTTTCGATATCTAAATCTACGTCATTGAACTTGAATATGTGCAACATTTACATCTTAATCATTGGTACCAGTTATGCAAGAAATGCATTTCCATAACAAATATGATTAAATTCTATAGTATATACATATATATATAGATATATGCTGCTGTTTCTGGGGATAGTCATTTTCTTTTTGTGACATAATTCAACCCACTCACCGGTAAAATTTCCACTTATTCCTTATTTTTATTTTTATAAAATTTTCGTTGCATCTTGCAACTTTTTCAATAGACTTCAAGAGTCAAGACAATTGAACAGATTACAAGACGCAAGTCGAATTGTACGTCGTTATCCAGTAAGCTGGGAGTTGAAAACGATAAATTGCCAGTGGGGAAAAAAAAATTGTAGGGGGAGATAATTATTCGCTCATTTATTTTGCAGTAGAGGGGAGGTAAATCTGTGAATTTTATTTTATTTTATTTTTGTTTCCCCAGTAAAATATGTTCTACCTTATATATATATGAAATAAGATTTATTTGAATTAGGTTTGTCCAGTATTGTCCGCACGGTTCGAAGTTAGGTGAATAGAAAGCTAATAACTAAGAGGGACTAGCAGGTATTAGTGCCTTATGGCCGTTCGAAACGGTTCCATTTAGTCGATCAACGCAAACATTATATCAAATTGAAGTAATCCGCTCTCCTCGGATGCTTAAGACCATATAGATTTCCAATATACTCGTACTTCATTATATTTTTAACAGACCTTTTATCAGTTCTAGAGATTAGAATACATCATTTTCTTTTGCTCTTATTATATCAGAATGATTTTAAGGAAAAATACCTGAGGCCTACTAGGAATTAGAGTGACAGAAGAAAATTATGGTGGTCAATAAAGGGGTACAGCTAGATTCATGTTTATCCGTATCACATTCAACAGACCCAGTGGAGCAAGCAATCTGCGTTCCCTTAGAATAAAAACCACCGACAAATGGCAGTTAAGTTCTTGTTATTAGTGATAAATTAGTTAATGTCAGACATTCTTCTCTACCCCTATTTCCCTATGACTAGAAAATCATCCATACCTATACAAAAGAGTATGTCTCAAAAGACTCTAGTTAGATAATGACATAAAGGCGAGGTGAGAACCAGAAAGAGGAGGGGCAGAGGTGGCTGGACATATTACGATTGTCAACTAAGAGGGACTGAAATGGAAAATATTGAGATCTACGCGTGAGAATTAGGAAGGTGCGGTGGGGATGTGATTCCACAAACTTAGCAATATATTAATATTTAGAAAAGGATTTAAGGAACAAGTAAGACAAAAATGAAACAATCTAAGCCATAAGATTGGGTGGTGATTCAGAAACAGTAATAGCGAAAAAGAAGCAACGTATTGTAGTTCCTAGTAGTGATTAAAAATTTGCCATAGAATTACAATGGGATATCATGGCTCTAAGCATCAGAGGACAGCAGTTTATTTCCAATTCATGTAATGTTTTCATTGATCAATTAAATAGAGCCACTTCAATCGTCGTAATGCAGTGGTACCTGGACATCCTAGTTACTTATTTGCTATATATATATATATATATATATATATATATATATATATATATATATATATATATATATATATATATATATATATATATATATATATATATATATATATATATATATATATATATATATATATATATATATATATATATATATATATATATATATATATATATATATATATATATATATATATATATATATATATATTTATATATATATATATATATATATATTATATATATATATATATATATATATATATATACATATATATATATATATATATATATATATATATATATATATATATATATATATACATATATATATATACATATATATATATATATATATGTATATATATATATATATATATATATATATATATATATATATATATATATATATATATATATATATATATATATATATATATATATATATATATATATATATATATATATATATATATATATATATATATACATATACATATATATATTCAAAATGTTACTTTCAGTCTCCGTCTACCGAATCCAAGATATTGCTGGGTCCAAGGCGATAGTATAAAAGTACAAAAAAGTAAAATAAACTCTTCAACTGATTCCAAGCAGTGCGGTGGAACCCGAAAACATATGCCAAGCTTCTTACCATATAACCATGGTTCACTCATATATATATATATATATATATATATATATATATATATATATATATATATA
>NC_142932.1:39239718-39247218 GCF_046866305.1 Octopus bimaculoides
GAAACTATAAACAACAAAACACATATATATATATATATATAGATAGATAGATAGATAGATAGATAGATAGACTGATTACTCCTCGAATGCGGCTTATGTGTAATTTTACTTCTGACGATGCTAATTTTCAGAAAATTACAAATTCCATCCTAGAATTTTCAAAATGACCGAAGAATTTCTACGGATAGTGCTAATATGTCTTATTAGTGTTAACTGCAAAAGAGCAAGTGATATTTAAATCTGACGGAGACATTTTTGTTTCACAGCATTTCCATTGTCAAATGAAGAAAGGCTCAATAAATGAGGAATTAGAGGAAAAAATATTTGCAAGTATTTGTAATCTTCAGATTATTGTAGTATTAATATTAAAATATCAACAGTTATTTATGATCCAAAAACAGTAAATGAGAGATTTCAAATAGCAATACATTATAAGCTTACGCTTAGCACGTATTATATACATTTTCGAACAGAATATTATAATACAAGGATAGTATTAGTAATCTTCGTATACTGTTACTCTGGTTATGAAAGGATCAACATTTGACAGGTATATATGTGGGTGTGTGTGTGTATACAAACACACATATGTAAAGAGAAAGAGAGAAAGAGAGATAGAGAGAGAGAGAGAGAGAGAGAGAGAGAGAGAGAGAGAGAATGCGAGTGACGGTGAGAGTGTCATATGATGAGTATATGGCACTTTGAGTAAATCGTATTGAAAGATTCAAACATCTAAACACATTCTTATAATGTTATAAGGAAAATGTTTGTTTTAAGATTTCATACAAATCGAATTGGAGCATGTATGATGCATTAATTAATTTAACAGTGTAATATACCTCGTAGATTTAAGTCTAATCACTCATTGGATACGAGACAGTGTAAATATGAAAACTTCTTCATGGAAACCATTTTGAGTTTGTAGAGATATTCCGTAAAAATTATATCTACCATCTGGTAATTGCCATGGTTAATGTGTTTCGTAAATCTGGAGGTGGCAATATCATCCCATTCTTCTCCCAATGAAAAATCTGCACAAAATTAAGATGCTGAGTAAAATATTTCTGTTATCTCTTGTTTGGTGTTCCATTTTAATTTTGTGCACATGACAAACTCTAGAGATGTTACAGCAAGAGACGTAGCGATTACATAGCCGGCATCGTCCTAAGCAGGCATCATCCTCATCATCATCATCATCATCATCGTTGTCGTGGTCGTCGTCGTCGTCAGCAGCAGCAGCAGCAGCAGCAGTAGTTGTAGTGGTAGTAGATACTGTACGTGTAGCCGCCGTGGTAGAGACAGGATTACGATTACGTTGACACAAGAAACCATTAAAAGAGAGATGGGGATATGAGAGATAGAGAGGTGGTGAGTGGAGTTCGTGAGGTGAATGGCGATAGAGAGATGTGACGGACGCTTAATATACAGTAGTTTCTATGTTGTTGTATTGATTGTTATCGCAATTTATAGTCTTTACTTTCTTTCTTTGTTTCGCACACATGCACACATATATCCCTATAATATATATACACATATATAAATATGTTATATATATATATATATATATATATATATATATATATATATATATATATATATATATATATATATATATGCGTGTGTGTGTGTGTGTGTATATATATACATATAAATATGATATGATATGTATATATATATATATATATATACATATATAAATATAATATATATATATTTATATATATATATATATATATATATATGTATACATATATATATATATATATATATATATATATATATATATATATATACATATATATATATATATATATATATATATATATATATATATATATATATATATACATATATATATATACATATATATATATATATATATACATATATATATATATAATATATATATATATATATATATATATATATATATATATATATATATATATATATATATATATATATATATATATATATATATATACATGTACACACACACACATACACATATATGAATGTACGTTTTGTGTGAGTATATATCTTTTTGTCAACGTGCGCTTGCATCTTCATATAAAATATATCTCCATATATTTAAAAGAAAAAAAATGTACACATATGCCTTTCGTTAGTTCGCCCATCAAAACATATACTTACCTTTAGAATATCTTTGTTAACAACATGAATCTAGATATATCGAGCAATTTGTATTCTAGTTGCGTTTTAAAAGTTGTCAAACGTTTTCTTATATCTGTGTTTTGAATCGATAAATGTTTCCACTTAGAGTGTTCTCTTTGATATGAATGTGTCGTAATATGGTGCACCGTTTGGTAAACACGCATGTTTATATATTAGAGATATTGCCATAAAGAACAGAATGGTCTTTTGGGACTCTTCTACAGATTGAAATGTTCAAAAGATAAATGAATTGCTAAGATTGACATAAAAAATTCTATTTTGGAATATAGATATTAGACACACAAAAATAACACGTTTATATTCAAACACTTGTATATTCCTATATGGTGTGTTACGCAGCTAAATATACATATACACCAGCAGCACTCCCCTCACTCTACCTCTTTCTCTCACCTTCATGCTCACTCATTATGTATGTAATATATATGTGTGTATAAGTGTATGTGTGTGTGTGTGTGTGCTAGTATATATATATATATATATATATATATATATATATATATATATATATATATATATATATATATATATATATATATATATATATATATATATATGTACATAAATATCTATATGTATAAATTATACACACACATGTCGCTCTCTATCTATCTATCTATCTATCTATTTATATAATTACCTATCTCTTTCTCTCGCTCTCTCTCTCTCTGCCTGTCTGTCTGGCTCTCTTTCTGTCTGTCTGTCTCTCTCTCTCTCTCTCTCTCTCTCTCTCTCTCTCTCTCTATATATATATATATATATATATATATATATATATATATATATATATATATATATATATATATATATATATATATATATGGACACCGACATAATCATAATTACTACATATCGCCGTATAAAGATTGCAGAACGCCTCAATAGAGAACCCAATGACAATGAGAAATCCCGCCTGCAAACAGCACTGCTGGAGATTGAGAGACAACCGAAGTTCTCCCATGAGAAGGAAAGAGCAGACAGCGAAGGCTTGATCATTGGGAATCTAAAATTAGACACTAAAGCCTTCTTTAGGTATGCCAAGTAGACTGACTCTGTGCATTGCAGGCTAGGGCCAATCCTCGAAAAAGATGGCGCCATCACTGGAAAGCCAATGAGGATAAGTTTAACACTGAATAAACAATTGAAAATTGTCTTCAGCCCACCGCTACTGCAGATACTATTTAGGAAACCTGTTACTACATAGCTGAAGGGGAGACATACCGCTCACACAAGAACTCGCATATAAATTATTCTGCTCTACTCAGTGGGATATCTCGGATTTTAATTGCAACTGAGCTTCTTCATATTACTTGCGTTGGTCCTCGTGATGTGCAAGCTGCATTTAAGGCAAATAGTTGTATGGACATTACTCGAACTGAAAATTTGGTAGTGATTGCCCTGCTAGTCTACCGAGTTGACATTCATCATCATAGATGCATATGTGCTAGGAATGTATTTCTCTGTAAAGATATATACAGAAATACCTACAATGGGAATATATATTTATACACTTACACGCATTTATAATTAAAACACATGGATTGGTTATCTGCAATTCTTTATTTAAGAGACGTTATAGTAACGTAAACAGGGAAAGCATTGTGTAGAGCATCGTTAAAATTATGCCATAAGCTACTCATCCGTTTTACCAACTAAACAAGTGAACAATGACGTAATGTTTAACCATCGAACGAACGAAAACTATGTTTAATCAGAATTAGTATTATTTCAGAAATGTAAAGTAGTCGGGATACAATTTGTGAAACACTTGGGTGGTTAGCAGAAGTCTTTGTAATATTAAGAATGGTTAAAGTCATTCCTATTCTAAAGATGTCACCAAAATTAGCGACTTTGCTCATAAAAGGTGGTTCTGGCAAGAGATAATTTCATTGCAGCAGATACACAAGATCTAAGCTTGACATTTGACATGATCAAAAAATATTCTATGGCAGCTGCTGACGCTAAATATCATTTTTTTTTTGTTTTTAAGAAACATTTTATTCAGTATTGGACGGAATACTTGTGCATATTTAAATAAATATTCTTAAATGTTTCCTATATGATTTCAATACATTCCAAAATCACTCGATATCAATCAGAATGGTTGCTAACTAAAGAAATGGGCAAAAAAAATACACTTGGGATTAATGTATCTGTATTAGAAAATGAACACAATTTCGTTGGAACAAAACTGGTAAGAATTACTGGTAGTATACAAGTAATGCATAAAATAGATACTGTCAAAGCTAGGAATTTAGAATACAGATGTTCATATCGATTATTTTATTATAATTTTATTTTGTACTAATGTGAAATATCAGAAAGCAATTTCTTTATGAAAATTGCATATTTCTAAATCAATCAATAAATGATTCTCAAGTCAGTGTAACTGTACAACATTTAAAGCAAGGGAATTACTTCCTTAGCCTCACAAGCATAACCATACAGATATCAATCTTTACAGCACAACTTTACTTAATGCAATTTTTATTTCAAATACAATTTTTTCACACAAAAAAATATTCATAAAGACAGTGAGAAATGTTATATGTTACATTTCATTTAAGTATTTTTTTTCCTTTATAAATATCGGAAAACTGTAAATTATAATCAATTCGTTAATACACCTTAATATCTTCAGTGATATCAAAGCACCCAAAGAGTTTATATAGGCACCAATACATACATATATACTCAGACACATTTGTACGCATGTATGTCTATCTTCATACATATATAAATATCTATATGCTTGTGTAAGTATACGGTTCTGATATTGTGCTTATTATATACATGCCATGAATCGAAGAGAATGTTAGTTTAGTACCTCTCCATCTCATATACATTCACATCTGTGTATATCTGGACGACAATTTATAAGATTCAGCTAATATGAATCTAAAGAACATATTCCAGAAGAACTGGAAGAACTGAATGTGTGTATATGTGGGGGGGGTGTAAGAAAGTGAGAGAGAGAGAGAGAGAGAGAGAGAGAGAGAGAGAGAGAGAGAGAGAGAGAGGGAGAAAGTGAGTGATGTGTGTGTGTGTGTGTGTGTGTGAATATATCTGCGCAGTTGTAGTGTGCATATCGGGGATTTCAGATGGATATTTGTTCAGGTGTTTTTTGATCGGTTTCACACCTACAACTTGCAGATCACCTAGGTTCCTTGGCAGAATGTTAAACATTTGTGATCCCCTGAAACTCAGGCTGTTGCAATACTGGGTTCTTATCTGAGATGAAGAAGACTGTATCATTGGTATTATGCAGTGCCGTCCATTTCAGTGGTCAGTATAGCTTTTTTATTCGCGAGTTAGGAGCTAGACCTTCCAGGATCTTCCATGTCTATATAACTGCGTAACTTTCTCCCCACCCTCCCAGGAGTAGAGCTTCAGTCCTTAGAGCATCTCCGAGTAGATCATCTGTTTCACCGAATCAATCTTCTTTCTGTAATGGTGATAGATTGTCTCAAGTTCCGCCAAAAATCTGACGCTTTGCAGCAACCACACCTTCAAGCAGTAATCTCTACTACCGAGGATGAATATCCTCCATAGGAGGAACCAGGTGCACTGATTTCTGCTTCTGAATAATCTAAGGATCCATTTAGCTACTCACGTGTACATCTAGCTACTGGTGTGGATTCCTATGTTACGCACCGATTCTAATTCTAGGATTGCACTGCCCCTTGGTCCCATATATACTGATTATAGACTTTCTGTGGGCCGTTAGCGAAGTGCTTGAAATTTATCAACATTGAACTGCATATTATTTTCATCGGCCCATTTATAGATTTGACGGATGTTTGTCCTAATCTTGTTTGTTGTTAACACAACGTTTCGTCTGATATACCCTCCAGCCATTTTCAAGTGTCTTGCGGAAATTTCGAAACGATGTTATTATTATTATTATTATTATTAGTAGTAGTAGTAGTAGTAGTAGTAGTAGTAGTAGTAGTAGTAGTAGTAGTATTCAGGTCACTGTTTGAAATCGAACTCGGAATCTTGGTGTTAGTAGCCCGTGCATATGGCTTAGTGGTTAAGATTCCGAGTTCGATTCCAGGCAGTGACCTGGATACTACTACTACTACTACTACTACTACTACTACTACTACTACTACTACTACTACTACTACTACTACTAATAGTAATAATAATAATAATAATAATAATAATAATAATAATAATAATAATAATAATAGTAACATGAAATTGCATTAGGAATGAGAACCCAGGTTCGAAATTACCCCAAGACAACGGCCGAAACGTTGTGTTAACAACAAACGAGATGATGCAAAATGTCCGTCAAATTTAAATAATGTAAATAAGGTACTGCAGACATGTAAAATTATTCATCATATGCTAACATTTTATTTTTCCATAATGTTGGTTTCGTAAAGATAGTAATCTGATGGATATCAACTTGTGGAATAAATATATTAATCTTATACTTCTTAATTGTTTTTATATCTTGTATTTATGTGTGTGTATGCGTGCGTGTACGTGTGCGAACGTGTTTGTATGCGCATGTAAACACAAACGTATTTCACCCTTCACACACATATATATGTATATATATATATATATGTGTGCGTGTGTTTGTGCGTGTGTGTGTGTGTGTGTCGGTGTGTGTGTGTGTACGTACGTAGATAAATAGACACCACCGATAGTATTCTAAGCTTATAACTTTAGACAAACAACTTCTATGTATTGTTAATCTTCAAACCGAGCATTCGTCTCATGTAATTTGAATATCAATATTCTACATCGTCTTCTTATAACCATATAATTATTTTTCTTTCCGACAGAATTGCTTTTTACATATATATACACAATGGATGCATTTTTACAATTTTGTTAGCATTTGTTGTGTTAAAGTTTCAGTGGCATTTCAACTTTTTACACTAGTTTTCTAAAGTCAGAAAAATTAATTTAACTCTTTAATCATAGCAGTGTTCATCAAATGAACGACAGGCAAATGTTTTTTTGTTGTTGTTGAATACTGCCCAAAGAATTGATGATTTATCATTAAAGTTAATTAACTAAAATGAAGCCCTCCGGCAGAAGATTAATCTTGCTCTGAGTAAATTATATTTCAATCAATGTTTTACTCAGGATGTATATGTTAGCCTTACATAGTTATGTTGTTCGTCATTGTTGTTGAATAAAACAAATAATGTTGATTATATCAGTTGCAGTGGTACTTCAGTGTAACTTTCTCACTTTCATGTCGTTTTCTATAATGTGTCTATTTGCGATACATATGATGGCAAAATGTTATAGAAATGAATGCTAGTTTGATGACAAAAT